>NC_133653.1:147404937-147704937 GCF_009905375.1 Apium graveolens
AATGAAATAAAACGAGTACCTTAATAAAGACGCTAATAAATATGTGTCCCGATTACAGATAAAGTCATATAATTGCAGTTTAAACATATATTAATCAATCGAAAAAAAATTTGGCCCGCACAGAAACACACATAACAACTGTAACATCTAATGTCATGGCAATGATTACTTTAAATTTTATAAAACACATAATATTTATTTATTTAATCACATAATATTTACATAATTTTTCCCGGATATTACAGAATATTGAAAGGCATATGTTATACCCTATTTGTTTATTCGAGGATTTAACTCAACTCAAATAAGAATGTAATAAGTAAATAGTGGATCTATCGTCAGAGAGATCTCACAGAGTAACATATGTCAAAGGATTAAGAAGCATTGTTCATCTACAGACTTGATGACTTAATTCACTGGAAGAAGCTCAAGCAATTGATCAAGCCTCAGTGATATAAATCAAGATTGTGGATTTAATCAAGTGACAGAGATCTCGTCAGGGTATCAATTAATTACAAGGATTTAGTCTGAAGAAAATGAAGAGTATCAAGGTCAAGTCATGAAGAAACGTCACGGAACTTAGTCACTCATGAACCAGACAGTACATCGAGTGTCAACATTGAAGTGGTGGAATTGATTCATATATTTCAGTGATTTTCAGAAGATATACAGAAGAATGGATGCTGCTCAAGATTAGTATTAATTCTCTATTAATTAATTAGTCATATAATTTAATTAAGAAAATAAATTATATCTGCAAAAATTAATTTATTTGATTAATTGAATTAATTGATTAATTAATTCTGAATTAATATTGAGAATTTTCAGAATTTAAATTGGTTTAAAAATCTGTTTTAATTCAACAAGACAACTGATTGTATTAGTATGACAATCGGTATGACAATCAATAGTCAATACCGAAAGTCATGCTAATTCAAAAGGATTCTCTTACCAGAATTATTATAGGATTCAAATCTATTTATTTTCAGCAAAAACAATCTGATTGTCCTACCGAAAGTCTTGCTAGTTCATTCTGATTGTCTTGCTAGTTCTAAAAGATTGTCCTGCCGAAAGTCTTGCTGAGCCAAAGAGATTGTCATGCCAGTTCATTTCCATTCGGCTGTTTTGATAAAAGAAGCAGAAGACATTCATTCTATATATCATACTGAACACATAAGTCAAGAACAGAGCAGAAACAAAAGTAAAAACATTTCATTTTTCATCTGCTTTATTCAAGATCAAAATTCTAGATTGTAATGTTAAATCCAAACCACTAGAATTATTTATCTTGTTCTTGTGTAACAATCTAGGGGATCAAAATCCCTAGAACTTAATCTCAAATCGCATTTAGCATTTGATTCTAATTATTGCAAAAATAGAAAAAGTTCATGTCGAATTTATTCTAGATTTGTAATAATTGATTTGAGATTAATCCCTTGTAACAGATACCGTTGTTGTAACACCTTTCAAGTTTAATAAAATTTTTATTTAACTTGAATTTTGTTTCACCTTTTTATTCCGCATTTTATTCGATTAAACGGTATAGTTTGTATTCAACCCCCCTTCTACAAACATATTGGGACCTAACAATTGGTATCAGAGCCTTCTGATTAACGAACAAATCAAGATCCTAGACTTTTGTGTTTCTTTCACTCCTTGAATTTTTATTTATTCAAAAATTCATAATGACTTCACAAAAAGTTGGAACCGTTAAAATTCCACTATTTGATAAAGAAAATTATATCATGTGGAAGAAGAAGATGCTATTGTTTTTACAAGTTGCTAATCCCAAATATCTGGAAGTGTTAAAGAAGGGTCCTAAAATTCCGATGGTTATTGAACCAGAGGTAATAGAAAATGATGTGGTGATTACCAAAGCAAGAACTTATGTGAAAGATCCTGAGGATTTTTCTCCTGCTGAAAAAGAAGAAGCCTCCCTGGATGCTAGCCTTCAATTAATTTTAGTAAATTCCCTTGATCCCTTGATGAATAGACATGTGATGAATTGTAAAGATTCCAAATATATCTGGGAAACTATTGAGGTTATTAATGAAGGCACAGAGGAAGTTAGGGAGAACAAATTAGAAATCCTAACCTCTGAGTATGAATACTTTAAATCCAATCCAAGAGAAGGAATCACTGAACTGTTTGAGAGGTACAATGCATTGATCAACAACCTGAACATTAATGGTAAATACTATTCCATCAGGGAGGTCAACAAAAAGTTCTTTTTAACACTGCCCAACTCATCTCGAACATAGAATCACTGCCATAAGAGAAGCAAGAGATCTGAGTGAGATTTCTTTAGAAAGGCTCTATGGTTTGTTAAAGACTTATGAGTTGGAGCAGATTCAGCAGAAGGAAGTTTACGGAAAAGGAAGAGTGGTCAGCACGTCTACTGCTCTAGTAGCTGATGAACAACAACAACAACCACAATATCAACAACAATCTCAACAGTCAGAAAGAATGGTACAGTCTTCCAAGGTTGAAGAAAATGTGATAGTAGCAGAATTTGATCCTCCTACTACAAATCAATCAGGAGATGATTTTTATTCCTTGGAAGAACTGGAGCAATTGGAGGATGAGTCAATGGCCCTGATTGTCAGGAGATTCTCAAATGTCAGATTCAAAAGGAATCCCAAGTTCAAGTACAAGTCCAACTACAACAAATTCCAGAAAGGTGGATCTTCATCCTCTAACACCAGCAGTGGTGGGTATTAAACAGGGATGGTTGATCGAAGCACCATTCGATGCTTCAACTGCAATGAGTTGGGACACTTTGCCACAGAATGCAGGAAGCCAAAACAAGTTAGGAAGAACTCTTACGATTCTAATCAGAAGAGTAAATCTGAAAGGGCTTACCTGGCAAAGGGAAGAAGCTGGGATGATACTGACAGTGAAGATGAAGAAGTTGGGAATCTTGCTCTCATGGCTAGTGATGCAAACACCTCATCGTCAAGAAAAGAGGTAAAATTTACTGATGCTGAATTAGTTTATCATCTAGGAGGTTCCTTAGATTGTGCTCGTCGTGATAATGAATTGTTAAATCAACAAATCAAAGACCTTGAGAAAGAGGTCAATGAATTAAGACTTGTACACATTAATCAAGATAAATTAAAAGAACAAATTTCTTTTCTAGAGAATAGAGTTGACTGTTATAGACAACTTGAAACTATTCTCAAAGACAAGATCACCGGTCTTGAGGCTAAGGTTAAAGCTTACTTTAATTCTTGTTCGAAGTCCAAAGAGTTTTACAATAAGCAAGCTGTTAATCAAACATCTGGAATAGGTTATGATTACAATGCTGCTATTGGAAAATTAGGCATAAACTCCCCTCCTCATGTCTGTGCTAAAGGCAGGGAAGTACCACATGTGCTTAAGGGTGTTGATGAACCCCTCTATAAAGAATCAATTGTTGAACCATTTGATGAGACCTCATTTATTATTCAAGAAGAAATCCGTGCTGAAGATAATGCTAATGAGAAAGCTGTCTCCAAGTCAAGTGTGTCAAAAGTTCCAGTCAAGGTTGTGAAAGCAACTGAGACTAACTCGGACACACATGAGTTGGATAACACAAATGCCATGTCTACCGTGCATAAGTTGCCTATTGTTAATCCCTCTCATAAAGCATGTGGTGTTCCTGATTGTATGTCTTGTGCTTTTAATCTGATGTATGCTTATTTTAATGGTAAGCATGTTTCTAATGATAAGACTACTCCTCGTCAGCATGTGAATAATAGAAAACATGATAGGTCTAAGACTGCTAGTCCTCCTAAAGCTAGAAAGGAGACATTTGTGCCTAAGCCTAAACAGAAATTTGTCAAGGCTGTTCACAAGGTCAAATGTCCAGTCATTGAGAAAGTTGAGAATATTAAAATTAAGAATGTTGTTTTGCCTGATAAAGGCCAATTTTACAAATATGCCGGACCCAGCCAAGCTTGGGTTCCGAAGAAGGTCTAATCCATTTGTATTGCAGGGCATTAAACAGGTACAACCGGTAGTGTGGATTCTTGATAGCGGATCATCAAGACATATGACCGGAGATAGAGCCCTGCTATCAAATGTGGTTGAGAAAGCTGGCTCAGTGGTTACCTTTGGAGATAACAACAAAGGTTTAACTGAGGGATATGGCTGTTTACATGATGGAAATGTTATCATTGAAAATGTGTTTATTGTGCAAGGACTTGAACACAATCTGCTTAGTATTAGCCAGTTCTGTGACAATGGCTACTATGTTTTATTCGACAAGCTGAAGTGTCAGATTCTGCACAAGAAAAGTGAGAAACCCTCCTTGATGGGAATCCGAAAAGGAAATCTGTTCGTAGCTGACATGAACTCTGGAAGCAATCCTGTAGTCAATTGTTTATATGCAAAGGCATCCTCAGATGAGAGTTGGCTATGACACAAGAGACTTTCCCATCTCAACTTCAAAACAATGAATTCTCTTGTCAAAAGAGAATTGGTCAGAGGTTTGCCTCAACTAGAGTTCTCCCCAGAAGGACTGTGTGAGGCTTGCCAGAAAGGAAAGTCAAAGAAAGCTAGTCGCAAAGGCACTGACACATCCTCCATAACTGGTGTTCTTCAATTACTACACATGGATTTATTTGGACCAGTTAATGTTCTTTCTATGTCAAAGAAGTGTTACTGTCTGCTGATAGTTGATGACTATTCCAAGTATACGTGGGTTTTATTTCTTCACTCTAAGGATGAAACTCCATAAGTTGTGATTGATCATATCAAGTTGATCGAGTAAGATTCTAATGTCCCTGTTAGAGCAATAAGGTCAGATAATGGAACATAATTCAAGAATTCACTTCTCAATGGATTCTGTACAGACAAAGGGATTACTAGATAATTTTTAGCTCCTAGAACCCCTCAGCAAAATGGAGTGGTAGAAAGGAAGAATCGTACATTGATTGAAGCTGCAAGAACGATGTTAAGTGAATCAGGTCTTCCAATGTACTTTTGGGCTGAAGCTGTCAATACTGCATGTTATACTCAGAATCGAACTCTAATCAACAAAGACTTCATGAAAACTCCTTATGAGATTTTGAATGAACAGAAACCTTCTATCAAATACTTTCATGTATTTGGTGCCAGATGCTTCGTGCTCAAGGATGGAGATGATCGTCGTGGTAAATTCGAGGCAAAGGCATATGAGGGTATTTTTGTTGGATATGGAAGAAGATCATACAGAATGTATATCATTGATTAACACAAAGTAACTGAAAGTGTCAATGTTACATTTGATGACACTAAACTCCCTAGTATCCAAACTGAAGATCCTTCTAAGAAACTGAAGTTTGATGATATGTCAGATTCAGAATCAGAACATGGTCAAGAACCTGAGGTTGTTGCTGGTGAAGAACCTGTTAATCATGATGATACTCAAGGTAATAGTGATAGAAACTTTGGCAACAATGGAGATACCACTGCTACTGACGGAGAATCTTCAAGTCAACATGACAACAACTCAGGGGGAGATGCTGAAGGATCATCTGATAGGACATAACATCCCAATGAATTTCAAGGCGAATCATCAAGATCAAATCTTCCAAGACAGACTGTCTGGAATAAAGCTCATCCTTTTGAGTTGATTATTGGTGATCCAGATGTTGGAGTCAGAACTAGACGTGCTACTCAAAATGAATGTCTGTTCTCAGGATTTCTTTCTGAGATGGAACCTAAGAAGATTGAAGAAGCACTAACTGATCCAGATTGGGTGATTTCTATGCAAGATGAGCTCAATCAGTTTGAAAGTCAACAAGTCTGGAAACTGGTACCTAGACCTACACACAAGAAAGCTGTTGGTACTAGGTGGGTATTCAGGAATAAACTAGATGAAGATGGTGTGGTTACAAGAAACAAAGCAAGACTGGTAGCTAAAGGGTATTCTCAAGCTGAAGGCATTGATTATGATGAAACCTATGCTCCAGTGGCTAGACTAGAGGCCATCAGGATATTTTTGGCATTTGCAGCATTCTCTAACTTTAAAGTTTATCAAATGGATGTCAAGAGCGCCTTTCTGAATGGAAAGTTGGATGAAGAGGTATATGTAGAGCAACCTCCTGGTTTTGAAGATCCAGATCATTTGGATTTTGTCTTCTTTCTTTTCAAGGCTATCTATGGACTCAAACAGTCTCCGAGAAAATGGTATGACACTCTCTCTGAATTTCTTATTGAAAATAGCTTTATTAGAGGTGTCATAGACAAAACTCTCTTTTCTAAAAAACATAAGAATGATACTATATTAGTCCAAGTCTATGTGAATGATATAATATTTGGGTCTACTAATGATAATCTCTGTAAGAGATTTGCTAAGTTAATGCACAACAAGTTTGAAATGAGCATGATGGGAGAGCTGAAGTTCTTTCTTGGATTACAAGTAAATCAAAGGTTAGATGGAACATTTATTTATCAATCCAAGTATCTTAAGGAACTCCTCAAAAAGTACAATCTAGAGGATTCTGCATCAGCAAGGACTCCATCAACTACAGCTGTCAAGCTTGGACCATGTGAAAACTCCATTAAGGTAGATGTCACAAGCTACAGAGGTATGATTGGCTCGTTACTCTATCTTACTGCAAGTAGACCAGATATTATGTATGCTACATGCTTATATGCAAGGTTCCAAGCGGATCCTAGAGATATTCATCACGTTGCTGTTAAACGAATCTTAAGATATCTTAAGGGAACACCAAATCTAGGTATTTGGTACCCTAAAGAATCTGGTTTTAACCTTGTTGGATATACAGATTCAGATTATGCAGGAAGTGTTGTTGATAAGAAAAGCACCTCAGGGAGTTGTCAATTCCTAGGTAGCAGACTAGTCTCATGGTACAGCAAGAAACAACAAACAGTTTCCAACTCAACGGCCGAGGCTGAATATATTGCTGTTGGAAGCTGCTGTGCTCAGATCTTGTGGATTAGGAACCAGCTACGAGACTATGGATCTGTATTGAACAATATTCCTATTTTATGTGACAATACAAGTGCAATAGCCATCACCAACAACCCTGTGCAGCACCCGAGGACAAAGCACATTGACATCAGGTATCATTTTATTAGAGAGCACGTCATGAATGACACTGTTGAACTATTTTGTGTTCCAACAGAAGAACAAATAGCAGTTATTTTCACTAAACCACTTGATGAATCCACATTTACCAGATTAGTTGGTAAATTGGGTATGTTGAATAGTTTTAGTGATTAATCTAGTTAATATCTGAGATCTGTTCTTGAATGAATTTACAAATTTATTTTATCATTTTATCATATTTCTTGCTTAATTCTATGTAATTTATATTATCTTATCTGTTTTATTTACTCTACTTCTTAATTTCAAATATCTCAGAATATTTTATTTTCTCTAAAAATATTTTTCTATGAATTTTATTTGCTAAAATTCAACAGAAATCTATTTTTGGAATAAAAATAATTAATTCTGAAATATTGTCTTTGTTTTTATAAATATTTTCTGTAAGTATATAATTGTCTTTCTACTGGAATGACAATCGGCAAGACAATTAAAATTGTCTTGCTGAAAATCATTTCAGTACATATATATATAAATATGTACATACTAATTCTGTTTATAATTGTTTTATTTCCAGAATGACAATCGGCAAAACAATTGAAATTGTCTTGCTGAAAGTCATTTCAGTATATAATTGTGTTATTTTTGTTATCAGTATAGTTTTATACTGGCAAGACAATCAGTATGACTATCAATTGTCTTGCCAGTTATAAACCTTATATATATATATATATTTTTCTTTTATTTTATACTGGTATGACAATCGGTATGACTATCAGATTGTCATACCAGTTATATATATTTAGTGTTTATTAATTTTATTTCTTTTATTTTTTTTCTGTCTTTAAGCTGGTATGACAATCGGTATGACAATCCCGGATTGTCATACCAGTTATACTACTTAATCGTTTTTGTGTCTGTTTTAGTTTCATCAGTTCAGTTCTATTTTAAAAAAAAAAAAAAATTCAACAGTCTCTCTTTCTCTCTCCGTTTCAAAACTCAACTGTTTCTCTTCTCTCTCTCTTCGAACCATCTCAACCGCCATTAGTATTTCTTTTGCTCGAGTTTTTACTCAGCACACTTCACTGTTACATATACATACGTGTGTATACATACAGTGAGGAAGTGCTGCCAAATTTTTTTTTCAAAACTTTTTTTTTTGTTTTCGAATCGTGTTTCTCGTTCTTTAAATCTGTGTGTGCTTATTTATAATTGGGTATTAACCTTTGTTTTGTTTTGTGTGTTTTTCTTGTGTTATTTATTATTATTTTGTGTCTTGTGCGGTTTTTCAGATTTGTTATTGCGAGTTAAGAATTTTAACGAGATACATTACTTTCTAAGTTTTTCGATTATAATTAATTTAATTCGAATTATTAAATTAATTTAATTAATTCGAATTTTCTTAATATTATTCTTAAAATTCTGAAAGTGTGTGTCTTATTATTATTTTTAAATGGCTCTCAATTTCCAAATTGTTTCGCATAATCTTGTTGGTTATTTTAATCCGGATAAATGTGATGTAGAAAAATTTAAGCCGTGGATTAGATTTTTAAATGACCATTCGATTGTTAGCTCTACTATTAAATCAAATATGATTTTAAATATTGATCTGCTAAGACTGATTTGCACAACCTCTACTGTGGCCGATGATTTTAAATCGTTTTCATTCACCGTGGCAAACACACAGTATGTGGTTGATGAAACAGTCGTCAATCGAGCTTTAAATTTTCCTATGGACAATTTCTGTAATTTGCCCTCTGAAAATGATATTTCAAACTTTTTCCATGCTATTCACTATCAGGGGGTGATCAATTTAACCAAACTTTCAAAATCCAATTTGGTGTCTGAATGGGACATTTTCTTCGATACACTTTCTAAAGTGTTTGCCAACTGCACTAAATCCTACTTTCACAACATCACTTCCACTCTGCAGTATATTAGTCTTGCGGTCGTTTTCAATCAAAGGATCAATTTTGGAAAACTACTTTTACCCATTCTCTTGAGACGTCTCACTACTGCGTTACGTGATCATTCTACAAATCGTAGGGTCTCGTGTTACTATGCTCGTTTTCTCATGCTCATAACAGAACATATTCTCTCACCTGAGCATAAAGCCCTTTTTGCTAACTCCGCAGTAACCGAACCCCCTCCTGTAAGCAAAAAGATTTACACCCGCCAAGACACAACCTTCAAATTCATGCAAGTTCCAGTACTTGTATCTGCTTTCATGGCCACTTATATTCCCTTACCTATTTTCAATCTTCCCGGTCATGAACAGCAAGCTCAACCTCCAGTGGTTCAAGCCACCCAGGCTCCTCCAATATCAGATGCTCTTCCATTACAGGTAGTAATTCCTCACTCTCACTCCATTCCTACTTCTGTTGAAAGACCCCCAGTGGTTGATAGGACTGACCGTGAAGTTGTAGAACCACAGCTTCAATCCCAGGTCATAGAGCCAAACACAGAGTCACAACCTATCTCAACCTCTCCCCCACTGTCTAAAATGTTACCCAGAAGGTTAATAGGAAGTAGTGTATTGGTGGATGTGAATGAACCCTCAGCTCTGCCTCCTCCGAAGAAAAGAAGAACATTTACTGAGGCATCTGAAAGCCCATCCTTGTCCTCCCAACAGGACATGGACTTTGAAATGGCCACTGAACATTTACTAGAAACATCCTCTCAACAGGATGAATCTATTGAAATTTGCCATAGGGCCATGGCATCCTGTACTGAGTCAAACACAATTCCATTACTCACAATGGAACCATACATACCCACAGATGTTACTCAGGACACAGAGCGAGGAGTGCACATAGAGTCGGTTACAGTGCCTGCCATAGTTACGGCAGAAGAGCAGTCACATGCTTCTGAGGGAAAATCTGACTCTCAGCCACCTTTAATAGAGTCATTTTCTCCCCTCCCAGATCCAACACCTCTGGCTCCCTCACGGGATTCTCCACTCGTAGATTTATCTGGAGAAAGTGGAGGGCAACTCGGTCAATCTATCCCTGAAGCAATTCAGACATCTATTTCACATGAAATGATAGGTTTGACTGAGGATCGGGACTCGCGAATTCCCATTGCACCACCATTGACCTCTCTTGAAGAGGCTAGGGTGATTTTAATTGCAGGTACAGAAGAACAGCAACAGGAAGACTCCTCACGAGCAATTATATTGAGAGAAACACAAGCACGTGAGGTGAGTGAACCAAACACGAGTGAAATTCAGGTGAGAGCACACACAGACACAAACACTGAAAACCTGTTAGCTCAAATTGCTGCTTTAAAAGAAGAACTTGCTAAAAGCCAAGCTGAAGCTCAAATATTCAAAGCACAAGTGGTTGAACGGTCTTCTTCTTCCACCTCTGTCAACAATCAGCTGGCACTCATCAGGAATGATATCTCATATCTCAAGACCACTGTCATACCAAAGCTCAATTCCATTCAGGAAACTCCAACTTTATCAGCTGATGACATTTCTAACTTCTGCTCTATACATACAAGAATGACTTCTCTTGAAGACCTGGTTGAAATGAATCATTCACTGGACTCCTCCAGATTTCTAAAGATAGAAACGGGCATGGAACATCTTAATGAAGGGATGAAACACTTGTATTTCATGATCAAGAATTCTCACTGCCCTAATGAAGAACAAAGAACTTACTTTGAAGGGCCGTCTGGTGGAGGCTCAGGCTCTGGAGGTGATGGAGGACATGGAGGTTCTAAAGGAAAGTCAGTAGAGGATCCCTCAACTAAGGGGGAGAAGAAAGGGAGTAGTGGAAAGGGAAAAGAAAAAGATACCTCTGCTGGAGACAAAGGAAAGGCTGATGATGTCTACTACAGTGGAGAACATGATGACTTTGATATTTTTGACATTCCCACTGAACCAGTCTTGGAAGATAAAGATGGTTTATTTGAAGCTGAAGAGGAAAGTGATTTTGGAGAATGGGAAGAGGAAGCTACAGTGGATCCTATCTTTGAGAAAGAGTTTCAGCAACAGCAGTCAGACTTGAAAAGAAAAGAAGCTGAACTCAAAAAGGTATCCCAGATCATTGACATGAGGAAAAGCATTGAACGAACAGAAACTCTTGAAAAGCAACGTCTTCATGACATTAAAGCCAAAGAAAGGAGAAGAGATGTAAGGATGAAGATTGGTGAAAAATGGGATGAGGCTAGGAAAGTACTTGATATGCCTCAGCTGAGCACTAACAATGATAGGCAGTTCCTACATCTTCTTGACAAGCTGGAAATCTCAAATCCTAACAATGACATGTACATGAATGCTATCAAGACTGAAGTCTCAAGGATCACAGCTGCTTTTGACAGATCTCTAAATGAAATGAGCATATTTGTATATTGTCAAAGCGAAGGATCTTTCAAGGTGTCACTTCATCTGTTTGAGAATCGTTCTTTGTCAGAGATTTGGGTTCTTCTCAACAAAGTAAAAAGAAGCTCAGAATTGAATGAAGTTCTTCGAGAAAGGCTCAAAGAGTTTGCCAGCAGAGTTAGTCCTCAAGTGGTCAGCAATCCTCATCAGGTGAGATTCTTTAAGTCTGATTGTCTTCAAATCTGTCAGCTAGATGCACAATCTCTTAAAGACTACTCAGCTAAGCATCTGGTTTGGATGGAACATCATTTAAGAACTGCTGGATACTCATCCATGTTGAAGACTCAAGCTGCTGATTTGATTCAGGCTTATTGTGAAAAGAATATTAAAAGGTACAATCAGTTCAAGAATTAGCTGAAGTCAATTGGAGTTCAACCAGTCAGACCAGCAAGCTTCACTTCAGAAAAGGATCGTGTCTTTGACAAGGAGTTGCTTCAAGATTTAGAAGAAGGTGAAGTCAGAAGAGAAAACAACTGAATTCAATTAACTCAAAACTCAATGTAATATGATTAGAGCTTTATCAATCAAGATAGACTAATGTAGTTATATGTTCAGGCTAGAGGAACATCTATCTTGTATTCACTTGTAAATTTCTTTTGAAATCTGGAAAATATTAAATATAATCCAGAACTTTTCTGCTATTTACTTTGCATTACTGTTTATATCTTTTTCTTATTTGTTAGTTGAGTTATCCTCTAGGTATTTGTTGTTATTGTCTAACAAGCAAATAGGGGGAGATTGAAAGACATATGTTATAGCATATTTATTTATTTGAGGATTTAACTCAACTCAAATAAGAATGTAATAAGTAAATAGTGGATCTATCGTCAGAGAGATCTAACAGAGTAACATATGTCAAAGGAGTAAGAAGCATTGTTCATCTACAGACTTGATGACTTAATTCACTGGAAGAAGCTCAAGCAATTGATCAAGCCTCAATGATATAAATCAAGATTGTGGATTTAATCAAGTGACAGAGATCTCGTCAGGGTATCAATTAATTACAAGGATTTAGTCTGAAGAAAATCAAGAGTATCAAGGTCAGGTCATGAAGACACGTCACGGAAGTTAGTCACTCATGAACCAGACAGTACATCGAGTGTCAACATTGAAGTGGTGGAATTGATTCATATATTTCAGTGATTTTCAGAAGATATACAGAAGAATGGATGCTGCTCAAGATTAGTATTAATTCTCTATTAATTAATTAAGTCATATAATTTAATTAAGAAAATAAATTATATCTGCAAAGATTAATTTATTTGATTAATTGAATTAATTTATTAATTAATTCTGAATTAATATTGAGAATTTTCAGAATTTAAATTGGTTTAAAAATCTGTTTTAATTCAACAAGACAACTGATTGTATTAGTATGACAATCGGTATGACAATCAATAGTCATACCGAAAGTCATGCTAATTCAAAAGGATTGTCTTACCAGAATTATTATAGGATTTAAATCTATTTATTTTCAGCAAAAACAATCTGATTGTCCTACCGAAAGTCTTGCTAGTTCATTCTGATTGTCTTGCTAGTTCTAAAAGATTGTCCTACCGAAAGTCTTGCTGAGCCAAAGAGATTGTCATGCCAATTCATTTCCATTCGGCTATTTTGATAAAAGAAGCAGAAGACATTCATTCTATATATCGTACAGAACACACAAGTCAAGGACAAAGCAGAAACAAAAGTAAAAACATTTCATTTTTCATCTGCTTTATTCAAGATCAAAATTCTAGATTGTAAAGTTAAATCCAAAACACTAGAATTATTTATCTTGTTCTTGTGTAACAATCTAGCGGATCAAAATCCCTAGAACTTAATCTCAAATCGCATTTAGCATTTGATTCTAATTATTGCAAAAATAGAAAAAGTTCATGTCGAATTTATTCTAGATTTGTAATAATTGATTTGAGATTAATCTCTTGTAACAGATACCGTTGTTGTAACACCTTTCAAGTTTAATAAAAGTTTTATTTAACTTGAATTTTGTTTCACCTTTTTATTCCGCATTTTATTCGATTAAACGGTATAGTTTGTATTCAACCCCCCTTCTACAAACATATTGGGACCTAACAAATATCTTATATTCTATGTGCTATACGTGATCCGATTGATGTATAGTATGCTTGTATGTGCATTGTCTAATGATTTTTATCATAACTTTTAATCTGTAAGTCAGATTTGGGTGAAACGAAGGGTAGATAAAAGCTTGTAATGAAAAGAATAAGATGAGAATTAGTATTGATATATACATGTGATGTCTAACAGAGTAAGCGAGACATATAAATGGAAAGCAAGTGGTCAGTGAGTGAAAATCAATTGATGAGTGCAAGTAAAGTGAAAGCGGACTGAGATAAGGCAAGTATTTTCGAAACTCTCTTCATATATGTTGCATGTATTCTCGAACCTTCCTATAATATATTGCAAGTATTCCTGTTTATTCTTGTTATACTACAATTCGTTTTTGAACCATCTTGGTATATATTGAGATAGTTCTGCTTTATATTGCAAGTACTTTGAAGTACTTAACCCTAAACCCTGATTTTTGTTATTGATCTTGAGCCGTAAGCCTTATTCTTTGTAAACAATTGATTGTTGAATTCTCATATAAGAACCACATATATACTATACTACTCCAAAAATACATATATACCACATACAGATCCCTGATATGGAATTGCTTAACATACGAACCTTTATACCTTGTATACCAGAAGACCAATCCTTGTAACCACTAAACCTTTGGTAATCTACTTTCTGATTCTTTCCCAGGCTGGAAGCTAATCTTCGTATTTACCTTGTTATACTTTCATGATATTAAGAATTACCCTATGCCTCGAGATAAATGTTGTTTATGATTCAGTTTATTGATTTACATTGTTTATCATGTTGATACTATAGAAGTGGATTATTTTTAAATATGGACCAGATTCGTGGTCATGATAGGCCAATGTGTGCCTTAAATCTAATATAAATAGCAGATATGTGAGCCTTGCTCGGGGTTAGTGCGTGACTGATCAACAACCTAACCTTAATTTTTAAAAATGAAAGTGAATATCCAATTCTAATCATTGCTTATTAGGAAACTTGATTCCTTATATCATTTCAGTTGATCATTGTTTAATCTCAGTGTTGTCATTATGATTTGCTGAGCTAGATAGCTCACTCTTGCAAATCTGTTTATATTATTCTACAGTAAAAAAAGAAATGGTTGGTAGCAAAGTTTCCAGTCTAGTGTGCGAGTTAGGATTCCGGGATGAACTGGATTGAGCTAGCAAGAGCTTTATGTTTAGTTTGAGTTATGTAAGCTTGTAAGAATGCTTTCACTGTCAGTTGTAAGTTGAGCTAGTTGGGATTCAGTACGATGTAATAAAAGTTAAGATGGTGGCTTATTTTCATACTTTAACATGTTGCGATCCGTGGCTATGGCAAGTAGGGTCATTGCATACATTATTCTCATAAACAGGTTTATATAATGGGTGTGTGTGTGTTGTGGACCCCAAACTTCTGACCCGGGTTTGGAGGGTGCCATACTGCCCCCTAAAGAATGTTACCTTATATGTTACATTAGATATGGTATTCATGAGCTAATTTAACTTTGTATTTTTTGTGTTACCTTAGCCAATAACGTGGTGTTACATTAGGTATAAAGTGTTGCAGCTTATAACATTCTTGTTAAAGTGTTACCTTAGAGTATTAAAATATGAATATAATAGTGTTTAAGATTAAATATTAATTTAAATTAATTTTACAAGATTTTAAGGTAATTTACTAATCAAATACGTAAGATATATTATGACATAAAAATTTTGTACATAATAAATTTTTTAAAATTTAAAGTAATAATTTAATAATAATAATATAAATTTTGAATTTTAAAAGAAATAAAAAATGCTACAAATCCCCCTCATATAAATGTTAGCAATGATATAAAAATTTTAAAATAAAAATGTTAAAACTTTAAATATACGTATTTATAAAAGTAATAAAGTACCTATAAGAATTTTTTTTTCTAAAATAATTATTTTAGGAGTTATTACAATATCATAGTACAAATAATTTCTAGCTATTGGACTTCAACCCAAGGAAATTTTTGGGCTAGAGCGGGCAAAATTTGGACTATTACCGCCCAAATTTTTAGACAGTTCAAAAATTTCGTACAAGCTCTCTGAATCCGTTCTCACACTCAATACACCCTCACAATCAACTTTAACTCCCAACACTCTCTCTCTCTCTCTCCCCCCCCTCTCTCTTTTTGGCTAATATCTCCCACTAGTTTCTTGTTATCACTCTCACTCTCTCTCGTTACCACATTAAATCTCCAGTATGTAATCAGGACTTTGAATTTCTAATTAAGGCTCAAATGATTTACAAGTCAAGCTAGGGTTCAAAGGGGATTTGTTCGTCCACTTCGGGTTAAAGTCCTTCTCTCTTGTTCTTTCGCTCCCCTCTTTCCAACGCTCTGTAAAATTCTCTTTTTTATATATCTGTCTCACACAAACCTCTCTATAAATCTGTCTCTCTCCCCGGTAAATTTTCTTGGTCAAATTTGGTAAGGGCTCTTAAAATTAGGGTTTTTTGTTTTCAGGTAAATTACTCGATTTCTTCGCTTAAACTTTAACTAATTGATGTTGTAAAACTTAATTGTTGTTTGGATTCATATTTAGTAATTTTTAGGTTTGATTTGGTTTCTTGTTTTGACAATTTTGCAGGTGAGGATTTAGTTGGTTGAGGGATCTGGTGCTAGTAGGACCAGGGAAATTCTTAAGAATGAAGGATTTGGTGCCTTTTACAAGGTTCTGTTGCTGTTTTCGATTTGTTTAAATTATTTACACTAGCGAGAATTGTATACGGTTTAGACTTTAACAACTTAATTTTGAAGGGAATGAGATGCAAACCCTACATAAATTATGATATCATAAATTTCCACCCTTGACATTAGTAAAATTTATGAATCTGGTCGTATTAAAAAAATTAATTTATTTGTAATAGTTATAAAAATTATAACTATTGACTCAATCTTGCGTATTAAGGATATTATCTTAATGTGATTATTTAACTACCTTGCTGGTGTGCAACATTCTACAATAGGTTTATTGGAAGCATACCTATTCAGCTTCGATATTTGAGGAAGCATACCAATAATAGGTTTTCGATTTGTTTACTATATCTTGTTGTTTCATTTATACTTCACAGTTGACTGTCAATATTTCATGTTCCTTACTTAACTACATATGATCATTCTGGGAAGTTTATAATATCTTATTTTTTATGAAAGGTCTATATTTGATGTTCCTTACAACTACATCCTTTTAAGAAGTAATTATAAAATAGTGATGAAGTAATATTTGTTCCCGAGCAGAATGGACCAAATTTTGCCTGTAAATTGTGGTGGTAGGAATACAACTGCTACTATCCATTCTGATCTGCGACATTCAGGTACTCTAGTTCCATTAATACTGTGGATATAAATTAAATTATTGTTATATTTTTACTCATTTGGGTGATTGATTTTTTATCTTCTCCAGGAAATGAGACAAAGGTAGGCAACCACTCTTACACTGGAGATGAAAATTATTCAAGTATGCAGGATTGGAATGTGGAATTTAAGGATGCTAGGTCGGCAGCGCAGGCAGCAACACAATTACACATACTATTTTCAAGAGGAGACTTATACAGTCGTATCATTTTTATACTAAAATTGCTTTTAATTAGTAATTCTTGTTACAGTTTTGCAAATGACACTCGTCGCAACACAAACATAATATACACATACTTGATACTCCTATCCTATGTTATTACATTAATTGTCTGTGTGGGCCCGTATTTGAGTTGCTGTTAGTGATAAATACGCCTGGAAACTCATCAGCCTGGAAACTCATCATCATTCTCCTCTTACCTTTTTTCTCATTTTTTTTCCCTTTTATTCTCTTTTCTTCTCCACCATCTTTCCCTATTTTCTCTTCATTTTTCAACTCAATTTTTTTTAAATCTCTACCACTTTATTTTCATTTTGTGTGCTTATCTTGTTTTGTTTCATCACTTCCAGGTACTAATTCTTCCTACTTTATTTTAATCCGTAGGTTCTTAGTTAAATCACTTAATTTTTACTTTTTTTAAAATTATGTGTTTCAAAAGTGATTAATTATTATTGATTGTTTATTTTTAATCATGATACATAATTGTTGTGATTCGATGTTAATGTATTGAGTAAGTGCTGCATTCTGTGCATTTGGTTAGTTGAATTGCCTGATTTAGACTATAGTTTAGTTTTTTTGTAATGGATCCATGGGAATTTTTGAGGAAGTGAGGATGTATTACGTGGCATTGCTTAGGGAGTAGAGTGAAATGTGTTATGTGTTCGATTTATTTGTAGTGTTTATGTATGCGATCCGTGTTGTATTTTAGTGCCTGGTTGAGTATTTGTAAGTGTTTTGCCTAGTATAATTGTGTCCTTTGTAATGCCTAAGCATAGTTGCTTACTAAAAATGAAACAGACATAGTTGTTGGCCCGCAAGACGTGCAGAAGATATCTGACACGGTCTTATGTGTTTCATAATTTAGGGATGGATTTGTATATGCAGTGAATAAATGGAGAATATTATACATAATTAAGTTATCCGGTAACATCAGAATTTGGATATCATTACATGAACCGTTACCTACTTTTTAGTTGCTTATTTGTAAGTATTAGCCTAATTTGTAAGTATTACAGATTTATCCTCTGGATGAACTCCTTCGATGACAAGTCCGTGGCTTTTGACTATTTTATAATTATTTTATATTTTATAATTGCTGATAAGTGTCCATGAGTTGCTTGATATTTAAAATTATGGACAGTTCTCCAAAGCTTTAAATCGTTTCCAGAGAGAGGATCCTACATTCCGTGTTGGTTTAGATGCTGAGAGTGGTCAGGTACTATTTTGTAACTTAAGTTTCTCAAATATGATTATTTTCAGGTTTTAGTTTATTTGATAGGATAACATGTAAATTAACAGACAATAATTTCTGGCATGGGAGAGCTACATTTGGATATATATGTTGAGTGCATTAGAAGGGAGTACAGGGTACTGACCTTCATTTCTTATGATCAATTATATCTTGATATTGCTGCTGGTTTGAGTATTGTCTGTTACGGTATAATTTTTGTGGAAAAACTATCATTACATGAAAACTATCTTGATATCTGTCATGATGGAATAGTATTAAGCTATTCAGAAGAACTTTTCCATACAATTTAATTTTGTTTAATGTTCAAAGGCTGAGGTGATTCTGAAGATACGGGCTGAGTTTGCCTCGAGTATCAATGCAAACACGATTGCAGTACAAATGCCACTCCCAGCGTATACAAGCAGGTAATGGTATTTTATGTTTTAGAGTCAAAATTATCTTGAAGTTATTTTTCTGATTTGTAGAAATTGTTACTTACTCCGTGTGAGATATATTTTTTTCACCTAAGATGTTACTCAATTTATACGATTTCTTTTTCCCACTTATAGTTTATGAATTTCATTTTTTGTACCTGGGAATTGTGAGTTTCTCATTTTACCGTTAAGGGGGGGGGGAATTTACAAGTATATTCATGGATGTAAAGGGTTCTGTCCGGATAATTTTGTACCAAAAAAATAAATAGAGTATTAAAAAAAATAGCAATGGAAATAATAAGTAATAGGAACTTAAATGAACCTAGGGATTGGAGAATGGAAGGGTAAAAAAATCAATTGCACAAGTAAAGCATATAGGGGATTATTTGTTGTTTGATGTATAGACATCTTTGCATCTGGTATCAGAGCCTTTTCTCTCTTCGAGAAAATGTGGGTACTGGTCTACAGGAATATGTATATATCTATACTATATATATATTTATAAATTATCAATTAGTGTAACAAAGTTGAACAATGTTATTTCTAAATTACTTACTACCTTGGGATTTGATGGTTATGGCATTCATATGAATTTAATAATCTTCAGAGTTAGTTTTGAGTTGGAACCTAGAGCAGTAGGACAGACCACTGATTTTAAGGAGTCAAACAAGAGACTAGAATGGAATTTAAAGAAGGTAATTCTTTTAATATCTGTCCAAGTCTTTATTGCTTTCCATTATTCAATTTTCCAAGCATTTGGATATGGCTTTAGAAATCAATTTTCTTCCGCATTGGCATGCAACCTTTAATTTACTTATTGATATTTTCACTAAGCATATATTAATTTTTCTTATTGATATTTTCCTCTTATTTCTTTGAAGACATAGCTAAAAATATTAATTTTTGTTTATTTTTATATAAAATGCAGGTGAGCAACTGTGGCCATTAAAAATCAATTCGTAGGAAGCAATGCAAATGAAATCACAATGGTGGATTCTTCCCCTAGTCACATGTTGCCATACAAAAGCTAATAATTTTATGTTAACATATTGTAGTTGCCGTAACTTTAGATTTGTAATGGTTTAGTTAAGTAGCTTGAGTTGGTTCGGGTGCAGAACATTGTGGTATGTAATAATAATTTGGTATGTAATAATAATTTGGGATTGTTCCATTTTCAGTAGCAACATTTTCATTTTTCTCTGTTTAAGTCTTATAACAGGCTGTTAAATTGTTACAATAACCTATATACAAATGTTACAGTAGCTTTTTAAAGTGCTTACATTAGCTACTAAAGTGTTACCATAGTACTAAAAATATACCAGAAAAAATGGGACCCATATGCCAGAACACCACCGTGGGACCCACATGCCACATCACCACTGTGGGACCAAATGCCACGTCACTGCAGGGGGGCCACATGCCACATCACTGCAGGGGTCCCAGAGGCCATGTCACCGCTGTGGGTACCCTAAAGTATCAGCGAAAAAAACTAACATAAATTTTATGTTACCTTCGGTTGTTTTTGGCCTAAGGTAACATTTTAGGGGCCCTATTGTAACATTTTTTTGGGTTACAGAAGGCTGTTTTTGGTGTAGTGAAATCTTTACTGCTACCGATAAAATTATCTGATAAAATGATCTAAGTCTATAAAGAATTGAATAACAACTCATGAGCAACAGTCTATGAAAGTGTTCATATATAACTTAATCCTTATCAGAAATTTTATCACACCATGAAACCTAGTCACAAGATTGATTATCAGTATTTATTGGTTTCAACTAAACACTAATATATCAATGATCAATTTCATCAGTATTTATCAGTTTTGAAATAACTAATAAATCTTGATAAATGATTATTGCTATAGATGAAAATGTTACAGCTTACTTTTAAAACACAGAGTTTGTGAGGACTCTGCATCTTTGAAGTCTTATTGTATAATCTACTCATAGCCATTGATGAATAAGAACTAGCAGTTGGACTCCAAGTGTTCATTTTGACTGTCAATGGCTAACGTTATCCATTGATGATGTTATATCAGACTAAATCAAACTCATAACTTTTCTATCTGGCATTGGATATCGGATAGGAATCTTATTTGAACACTTGGCTACCGATCAACATGTAACACGATTTCATCCATTGATATACATATAAATCATCAAAAGTCGTGACATGTAAAATCTTTTACAACAAACACCGGATAATGTGGTATGACTACTAAACAAATGAGCATAAGCTGATCTTGAAAATACAGAAACATCAAACCGATTGAAGAATAGGTTTTTTTAAACTCTATAGCATACAATCTGGCTACTTAAAGCATATATCTAACAAATATTAAAGAGAGTTTTGGCATACCTACCTTGCTTACCAACTTTGTGAAAGTGGATTCTGCTTGGTAGAGATATCTGCTTGTGTTGATGTGCTCGATTCTTTTACTCTTGAACTGAAGATTTAGTTATGCAAAAGCTCTTGTGTTGTCACAGTAGCATGAAGTTCATTCCAACTACAAGTCATAGTCAATAAATTGACTTTTTGTCTATGTGTTTTATGAACATCATCATCCAGCTTCAGTGTCTACATCCTCGGCAGTAGAGATTGACACTTATCTTAGCTTCTTTGCAAATTCAAGAGTTTAGTCCGACTTCTAGATGGTGACATCTCCTTGTAGATTATATCATGTCATCTTTGTAAGCTGAACAGTTTGCATCTAGACAACCTGTTAGATCAAACTAAAAGTCTCTAGGTTATAAATTTCTGAGAATTGATGTTATTTTGAGATATCTGAATAGTTACTTTAAAGTTTCTGAGTAAGAATATAATGAAGAAAAACTAAGAAGAAAGCACAAAACTTGTGATAAATATAATATTTGATCTACTGTGAGTTTAAATATAATGAGAACCAGCTTAGCTCTTGCATCTTGAAATGATTACACAAGCATTCATTTCATATAGATCAAGAATTGACATGAGTGATTTTTCAGATATAATCAGTTAAGTCAAACATCTAAAGAAGAACATGCATAATCAGTGTTTGACTTATAAGGAATTCACCACTCTCTTTATTTTCTGAGCATCAAGAAAAATAAGTGAATTCACTCATCAAGATCATTTTATATTTAATTTTAACATTGATTTTGATACACCTTTTTCAAAATTAGAATTAATAATTATATTATTCACACAAAAATGTACAATTATTCTAGAGAAATGTGTATTTTTAAAAGAAAAGCACTACATGTTCTAGTTTGATGTATTTTGAATTTGACATGAGCTGAACAAACATGAAAGATCTTGATTGCTTCTGTCATAGCTACTAGTAAAAATATCATTGTCAATCTTTACTTTCTGCAGATAATCTTCATCTAGATTGGATTGGCTCCTTGAAATTATGCCATTTTCATCCTCCTTGATTCTGAGTTCCCAATTGTTTTCTTTGACTGCATTTTCTTCTGCTTTAGGCACCAGCTCATTGACTTTGTTTATGTCAAGTTGGTTTGACACTAGTTGATTGAATGCAAACCAAGTTGATTCCAGAAGAAGTTCCTTCACTCTTTTGGGTTCTTTCTGAATAGAAAGTTATTGTACAAGCATTCCTCTATGGTGATTCCTCTGGTTCCTTCCTTGATAGATTTGTCTTTAAAATATGAGTTGCGAATATGACTCCTTGTTAGCTTTATTTGATGAGGCAAGTTTGATGTTTTCAATGAGATTTACGAGTTGCAAAGAGTGACAGTTGACATATCTTGTAACTCCATCTGAGTGAGAGATTTCAGTCTTATCAGCAGTCGATGTCACTCTACTTCCTCTATCAACTGATAGCTCATCGATGGCTAGCTCTTTTTGATTAATGGCTATCTCTTTGAGTTGATCAATGAATGTTCCATTTTTCTGTCCAACTGCTATTTCCACGTACTTTGGTTTAGTAGTCAACATGATGAGTTCTCTGAAAACATTACATCCATCAACTTTCCAGTCATATCTTTCATTATTCATTTTGACACCATCTTCAATACTTTGATGTTGTGAATATGTTGTGCACTTGATGATTACCTAAACAAAATATCTAAGTAGATTTTACTTAGTGAAATAATGTAGCACTCGACGGATAAGAATTATAGTCCCGATGGATAACTCAGTTTGAGTACCGACGGATGAGTAATTTATTATCCATCGAGTGAGTAGCTTATATAATGATAAGTTTGTAGCACAGTGTTGTATGCACCTTTGTATAGAATCTGTAGTAGCATATAAGTCATGTTGACTTTAACTAGATATGCAAAATAGGTTGATTAATTGTACATAAATGATGTCTTGTAATTCTACATAAGTGATATAGAGTCAAATGGCAAAATAGCTACCGACGGATGATTAACAAAGCCATCGACGGATGATCAAATGACTTTCAACAGATGTTCAAAATAGCAGTCGACGGATGATCAATTAAGTCATCGACAGATGATCTGAAAGTCGACGGATGATAATATCAAGATTCAAACATCAGTTGAACAGTGAAAGCTGACACACAGCCGTCGAGATTGGATACAAACACTGTGGAAGCCTATTAACTGGGTAATAAAGGACGAAAAGCAGCAAAGATCAAGACTGCTAGATTTTATATTTATTCAGTTCTTTTGACTTTGTAATCTTGGTAATATATATAAACCAAGAGAGTAGCAAATATAAAATAACTAAGAAAACTAAGTGAGCTTAGAAACAAACACAGAGAAATCTTTGTAAGCACTATCTTTAGCATTTCCTGTGTTCTTAGTTGTTCTATCTTGTAAAAGCAGCTGTGAGCATTTCTGCACACAGAGGTCTCTCGATATATTAATATATATCTCTGGTGGAATTGTTTAAATCCACCAGAAAGTTTTTAAAGACTCTTGTTTTTAATTACTCTTGTTTTGATTCATTAAAGTTTATATTCCGCATTGTGCTAATCAAAACAGATATATCTATAATCGAGTTGAACATTTTTATTTCAAGAAAAAAAGGTAAAGAATTCCATTCAACCCCCCTTCTGTAATTCTTGCTATATTGTTAAGGGACTAATAATTGGTATCAGAGCAAGCTCTTAATCTACAAAGAGTTTAAAGATCAAAACAATTCAGCAAGATGAACAAGAAAGATGTTGGAGTCAAGATTCCTTTTCTGGATAAAGATAATTACCATCATTGGAAGGTAAAGATGCATCTTCATATGCTTTCTCAAGATGAGGCCTATGTGGACTGCATAGAAAGAGGCCCTCATGTTCCAATGAGAGCTGCAACAGGAAATGAACCATCAGTTCCAAAGCCAAGGCATGAATGGTCTGATCCTGATCTTGAACAAGTCAGGAAAGATAAAAAGGCCATGAACATTCTGTTCAATGGTGTTGATGCAGATATGTTTGATAACATCATCAACTGCAAGACTGCCAAGGAAGTTTGGGACACAATACAGATAATCTGTGATGGTACTGAGCAAGTAAGAGAAAATAAAATGCAGCTCCTGATTCAGCAATATGAGCATTTTCGCAATGAAGAAAGTGAGTCACTCACTGACATTTTTAGTAGATTCCAAAAGCTACTAAATGCTCTTAAATTGCATGGAAGAGTCTATCAGACTAAAGACTCCAATCTGAAATTTCTCAGATCTCTTCCAAAGGAATGGAAACCAATGACAGTCTCATTGAGAAACTCACAAGATTATAAGGAGTTTACTTTGGAGAGACTGTATGGCATTCTGAAGACCTATGAGCTTGAAATAGAGCAGGATGAAAGAATGGAGAGAGGAAAGAAGAAATGAGGATCCATTGCACTAGTTGCTGAACTGGAAAAGGAGAAGGAAGTGAAGATGAAAGCTGTGGAATCAACTTCAAAGGCCTGTGAAAGCAAGGGTAAAGGGCTAGCTGCAGAAAGTGAAGATTCTTTGAGTCAAGATGACATGGAGGACATTGATGAGCACCTAGCATTCCTTTCAAGAAGATTTGCCAAGCTCAAGTTCAAGAAGAACTTTGGAGCTGCCAAGCCAAATAGAAACATGGTGGATAAGTCAAAATTCAAATGTTTCAAATGTGGCTTGGCAGGGCATTTTGCAAATGAGTGTAGAAAGTCAGATTCTAGTAAGAAGAGATTTGAGTCTGTGGATTATAAGCAAAAATACTTTGATCTACTCAAACAGAAGGAAAGGGCTTTTATTACACAAGAGAATGACTGGGCAGCTGATGGTTTGGATGAAGATGAGGAGATCAGCTATGTCAATCTAGCCCTTATGGCCAAGTCTGATGAAACAGAGACAAGTTCCTCAAGCAATCAGGTAACTACTACAAACCTTGCATATTTATCTAAAGCTGAGTGTAATGATGCAATAAATGACATGTCTACAGAATTGTATCATTTGCGTGTTACACTTAAGTCCCTCACTAAAGAAAATGCTAAAATCAAAGAAAACAACTTATTTTTGAGTGAGAGGAATAATGTGCTTGAGTCTCAGTTTGTTGAGTTTGAGAAACTAAAAATTGAGTGTAGAATTGCTAAGGAGGAATTAACTGAGTCCTTGAAAAAGGAAGAAATTTTAAAGAAGCAGCTCGATCGTGAAAATGAGGTGATTAAAGCATGGAAAACATCCAGAGATGTTCATGCTCAAATCACCAAGGTTCAAGGAATTGAGTCCTTTTGTGATGAAGCCTGGAAAAAGAATAAGGAGAAACTAGAACCTATTTTGGTAGATGGATTGCTGACAGGTGTAGACTCGACGGATGATGAGGACTATCCGTCGGATAACAAAATGTGTTATCCGTCGAATGATAAAAATCCTCATCCGTCGGCTGTGAACAAACCCATTAGTAAAGCCAAATTAACCAAGCTAAATGAAAAGTATGGGTCTGTTTCCAAGAACTTTGTTTCAGGGGAGTCAAGTCAAGCCAAGAAAGGGAAGAAGGCTAATGTTGGTCACATGACTGTCAAACAGTTGAGTGACAGACTTGAGAAGATAGAGGTAAAAACAGAAACTAAAAGGAAAAACAATAGGAATGGTAAAGTAGGGATTAACAAACATAACAACTACACACCTGACAAATATGCTCCTAGAAAAATCTGTGTCAAATGTGGTAGTGTAAATTATTTGTCTGTTAATTGCAAATCTGCCATGCCTACTCCCATGTCTGTTCAGCCTCAATTCTCTAACATGAATGCCATGCCTCTTATGCCTGTTAATGCTATGCCTACACAGAACATGAATGCACAGTTTGCTAATATGCCATTTGCACCTAATCCATATTATGCTGCATACAATATGCCTCAAATGCCATTTAGCATGCCTTACTGGAATAACATGTTTGCACCAAGCATGCCATTTCCTGTTAGCCATAACATGCATGATAATTCTGTAGCATCTAGTGGTTTCAAAGGCCCAACCCAAATGACTAAGGAAGAATCTGAAATTCCTAAGTCAAATGAGTTAAAACCTAAGAAACAGAAGAAGAAAGCTAACAAGGCAGGACCCAAGGAAACTTGGGTACCAAAATCAACTTGATTTGATTTTGATGTGTGCAGGGAAATAGAAGGAATCTTTGGTACTTGGATAGTGGTTGTTCAAGACACATGACCGGAGATTCTACCCTGCTCACAGAGTTTGAAGAGAGAGCTGGCCCAAGTATCACTTTTGGAGATGACAGCAAAGGTTATACTGTGGGATATGGCTTGATTTCAAAAGACAATGTCATCATTGAAGAGGTTGCCTTAGTGGATGGTCTCAAACACAATCTGTTGAGTATCAGCCAGCTTTGTGATAAAGGCAACTCAGTAACCTTCAACAAAGAAACCTGTGTTGTGATTAATAATCAAAACAACAAAGTGGTTCTCACTGGTGTGAGAAGAGGAAATGTGTATCTAGCTGACTTCAACTCAAATAAAGCAGAATCTGTAACTTGTCTTCTCAGTAAAGCAAGTCAAGATGAAAGTTGGCTATGGCACAAGAAGCTATCCCATTTGAACTTCAAGACCATGAATGAGCTGGTAAAGAAAGAGCTAGTTAGAGGCATTCCTCTGGTGGAGTTTACAAAGGATGGACTGTGTGATGCCTGCCAAAAAGGGAAGCAAATTAAAGCATCATTCAGGAAGAAACTTGATTCAACAATTGAAGAACCTCTGTAACTGCTTCACATGGATTTATTTGGACCAGTCAATGTTTTGTCAATCTCAAAGAAAAGATTTTGCCTAGTAATTGTAGATGATTTCTCAAAGTTCTCTTGGACCTATTTCCTAAAGTCCAAAGATGAAGCTAGTGAAATCATCATCAATCACATAAGGCAAGTTAACAATCATCCTGATTTCAAAGTTAGAAGAATCAGGAGTGACAATGGAACTGAGTTCAAGAACTATGTCATGAGAGCATTCTGTGAGGAAAATGGGATCCTACATGAGTTTTCAGCAGCAAGGACTCCACAACAGAATGGAGTAGTGGAAAGAAAGAATAGATCTCTTATTGAAGCTGCAAGGACAATGCTTGAAGAATCAAAATTACCAACATATTTCTGGGCTGAAGCTGTCAACACTGCATGCTACACTCAGAACATCCCTCTGATTAATCAAGCAAAATGCAAGACACCTTATCAATTGTTCAAGAACAAGAAGCCAACTTTGAACTTTCTTCATGTCTTTGGCTGTAAATGCTATATTCTGAGAAATCAAACTGATCAAAATGGGAAGTTTGATGCTAAAGCAGATGAAGGAATTTTTGTTGGATATGCTATTGGTAAAGCATGTAGAGTCTACAATCTAAAAACCAACATTGTTGTTGAATCTATACATGTTGTGTTTGATGATAAAAAGATTGAAGGACTAAAAGATGGAGATTACCATGAGAGCCTCAAATTCGACAATGTTGAGATGGTCAGTGAAGAAAGTGATGATGATAGTGATCAAGAAACAGTGTCTAAGGATAATGCAGACAAATTTACTACAAATGAAGCACAAAACTCAACATCCGTCGAGTTACATAATGCTTCATCCGTCGGAAGGCAATCTGTATTATCCGTCGGAAGACAACCTGCCTCATCCGTCGGTACTCAAAATTCTCCATCCGTCGGGTTATCAGAAGGAGCAGGAAGTCAAGGCAGATCACCCATGGAAAGCACCCCAATTTCAAATCAAAGATCCACAAACTCAGGGGGAGTTTCTAGCAATCAAAACTCAATCACACATCAAGACAACATTGAGGTCTCTTCATCTAGGGCTAATCTACCTCAACCAAGAAAATGGACAAAAGATCACCCATTTGAACTGATTATTGGTGATGTTTCTTCCAGAGTTCAAACCAGGAGAGCAACTCAAGAAGAATGTCTATACAGCAGCTTCCTGTCTAAGGAAGAACCAAAGAAGGTAGAAGAAGCCTTATTAGATCCTGATTGGATTTTAGCTATGCAGGAGGAGCTAAACCAATTTGAAAGGAATAAAGTATGGAAGCTGGTACCCAAGCCTAAAGGAAAGAATCCAATAGACACCAAATGGGTATTCAGAAACAAGATGGATGAAAATGGCATAGTAGTAAGGAACAAAGCAAGATTGGTTGCTAAAGGCTATTGTCAGCAAGAAGGGATAGATTTTGATGAAACATTTTCTCCTGTTGCAAGACTTGAAGCCATCAGAATCTTCTTAGCCTATGCAGTCTATGCCAATTTCAAGGTCTATCAAATGGATGTCAAAAGTGCCTTTCTGAATGGAGATTTGGAGGAAGAAGTGTATGTAAGTCAACCTCCTGGCTTTGAAGATCCAAATTTCCCAAAGTATGTCTACTATCTGTTGAAAGCACTTTATGGACTGAAGCAAGCACCTAGAGCCTGGTATGACACTTTATCAAAGTTCCTTTTGGAAAATCACTTCACAAGAGGTACTGTAGATAAAACTTTATTTTTCAGAAATGTGAATGGCTCTAGCATACTTGTTCAAATTTATGTAGATGATATTATTTTTGGCTCTACAGATGAAAAACTTTGTAAAAAGTTTGCCAAACTGATGCAAAACAAGTATGAAATGAGTATGATGGGAGAACTAACTTACTTTCTTGGTTTACAAGTTAAGCAAGTTAGTGATGGAATAATCATTAGTCAAACTAAATATATTTTTGATCTTTTAAAGAAGTTTGATCTAATGAATTGCACATCTGCAAAAACTCCCATGGCCACTGCAACTAAGCTTGAACTAAACACTACTGAAAAGTCTGTGGATATTTCAAGTTATAGAGGCATGGTTGGCTCACTTCTGTACTTAACAGCCAGTAGGCCAGATATAATGTTTGCTACATGTTTGTGTGCTAGATTTCAGGCTGATCCTAGAGAGTCTCATTTGATAGCTATTAAAAGAATTTTCAGATATCTCAAAGGAACACCAAACCTTGGCATTTGGTATCCTAGAGATTCTGGTTTTGATCTAACTGGTTATTCAGATGCAGATTATGGAGGTTGCAGAATTGATAGAAAAAGCACAACAGGAACCTGTCAATTTCTAGGAGACAAGCTTGTGTCCTAGTTCAGTAAAAAGCAAAATTCAGTTTCTACTTCTACAGCTGAAGCTGAATATATTGCTGCTGGCAGTTGCTGTGCACAGATTTTATGGATGAAAAATCAATTGCTAGACTATGGTTTGCAAGTTGAAAGGATTCCTATTTTCTGTGACAACACAAGTGCAATTGCCATCACTGAAAATCCAGTGCAACATTCAAGGACAAAGCATATAGACATCAAGTACCATTTTATAAGGGAACATGTAATGAATGGTACTGTAGAGTTACATTTTGTTCCAAGTGAGAAGCAACTTGCAGATATTTTTACCAAGCCACTGGATGAATCCACCTTTTCTAGGTTGGTAAGTGAGTTAGGTATGCTTAATTACTCCTGAATTTATCTGAATTATACTTGCAAGTTGAAAAGAAGCCAGAAATTTAGTTGATTTTTAGTCTTGGATGAAATTTTGGCTAAGTCAAAATTTGTCTCTCGACGGATGACCATTATCCATCGGGTTGAGTCATCCGTCGATATACAAATTGTAAATAAAAATTAATTACTTTTCTGGAATATTTTAAAGCTCGACGGATAACATTTTATCCTCATCCGTCGAAGTGTCTAAATCTTAACCGTTAATTTCCTGAACATTATCCATCGAGTATACTTACAGTTTATAAGCATTACACGACGGATAATGGGTGGAATTTTTAAAGTTTATTTTAAAACGGTAATTTTAGGCAGTTTTTATTGGGTAATTTATTTCTCTTTATTATTTTTATCCGTTGAGTTTGAGCAAAGTATAAAAGCCTATTTCATTCTAATCATTTTCTTTTATCATTCTCAAATTCAACTGTCTTATTTCATTCTCTCTCAAGCAAAAATCCTCTTTCTCTTCAAAGCTTTTCTTCCCTAATAATGGCACCCGTAGTAAAGATCATGTCACAGACTGGGTTCATCTATGAGAAGAACAACTTCACTGCCTTGGTCAATAAGGGGATTCAGCAATCTGAAGACTATCATAAGATGATGGACTTCGTGAAGAACTGCAAGTTAAGTTTTGCTATGCTGGAATCACCCACAATTTATTGTGAAGTTGTTGAGGAGATGTGGACAACAACAATCTACAACTCTACTGACAAAACCATCACTCTGACCATCAAAGGTAATGTTTTCTGTATCAATAGTGATGTCATAAAAGCATGTTTCAAGATTCCTGATGACAATGTTACTGCACCACACACTGACACTGATATTGTCAATATGCTAAATTCCATTCATTATACACTTCCTACTGCAAAACTAAGTGAAATTAGAAGACTAGGTCTTAGGAAGGAATGGAGTTACTTGTGTGATGTAGTAACTAAGGTCTTTTCTGGAAAAATCAGTAATTTTGATTCTGTGAACATTTCCATGCTTAACATGCTATACATGCTAGTTACAGACAAATATTACAACTTAAGTGATCTGGTTGTGTATGAGTTAGGTTATAAACTAGGTGACTTAGCCAAAAGAGGAAAGAATATTTACTATGCTAGATTTTTTATGCTTTTGGCTAACCATCTTTGTGAAGAGATTGTACTTGAGAACCCAACCAACAAATTAACATGTTGGGTTCAAGAGAGAAGAATCATTGCAGATTTGAACAGAGCCAACCATCACAAGGATGTGCCAATGTTCTATTTTCCTGTAATGCTAGCACCTCAGGTAAGTGAGGTAAGTTCATCTACACTCTCAACTATTCCAATCCCTTCTATTTCTTTGACTTCAGGCATAGCTATGGCAACTGTGACAATGACCAAACAGTTGCCTACCAAAGCTGCCAAAACAACTGCAATTCTTAAATCCAAATCAAAGAAAACCCCCGATGGTATCTCTCAAAAGGTACCAGTTGAAAATTCTACCAAACACAAAGAGGGGAGTGTGAAGGAGGGTAAGATAGGTGAGGGAAGGGGTGAACATCAAAGAAACCCCAAGGATAAGGTTGGAGAGATAAGTGAATCCCAGCCTAGCCACACTGCAGTTTCCCAACAAACTGCAGTGCTTAAAAAGAACAGAAGCTCACTTCTAGCTGCATCCTCCCAAAAGGATGTGGCTATTGAACAAAGCTCTCATCCAAGAGCACAGGCCAAGAGGGTTAGGGACACAAGCCTACACCAAACTTACACTAGAAAGAAGAAATCCAAAATAACTGGGGATGCACAAGACACACACTTAGTGCAAACTGGTGCTAAAGACACAGTCCCTGCACCTTCTCAAATTCAGATTGACGTGGCTCCAATAAATGTGGAGTCACAGCCAAAATCTCTCTTGATAGAAGCCACTGAAACACAATACTCACCAACCAACTCACTGGAAGTGGACATGATAAACACTTCAATTCCTGATTCCCCTTCTTTAACTCTGTTGGGGAAGCCAAAATCTAGTGCAAGTGAGCATCATCTTTTAGATGATTTGTTGGCTCACTTGCCAATTCTTTCTGATTCTATTGTGACATCTGTGCCTCAAATAACTTCAATCAACACAGAGTCAACAATAGTTTCTCTTCCCACCTCATTCATTTCTACTCTCTCAATGGATATTACTCATCCGTCGAGTAATGATTGTATCCCGACGGATAAGCTTAACAGCAGTTATCCGTCGGATAGCTTTACCACTCACCCGACGGATATCATTTATCCGTCGAGTGTCTCTGCACAACTTCAAACTTCAATAATTTCAAGTGCAGAAGATTTGGTGGTAATACAATCACTCTTAGGACTGAGAGAGGAGAGTGTATTGAGTGAGAGGCTGGGTTGCTCCCAGGCAAAAGGAGAGGAAAAGAGTGAATCTCAGCAATCCATTCATTCAGGATTGGCAAAAGTGAGTGAGAGGAGTCCCACCTTAGTAGGTGAAGGTGAGGGTGTGAGGGTGGGGATCCAGGGTGAGACCCTGATGCAACAAAAGAGAGAACATGAGAGAAAATCAGGTACTGGAGCAATAAGGATGGAGCCAGCCATTGCTAGTGAGTCAATGATTGTGGATGATGCTGAAAAGGAAAGACAATTTCAGCAACATTACAAAGCTGTAATTGATAATATTTCCTTGGATGCTGCCACTTTTACTCACCCTGTTTCAGCCTATCAACTGTTGGCTGCTCAGGGCAATGTGGAGGCAGAGCAGACTTTACACTTAGTGCACACCACAGAATCTCTTCAAAGAGATAAAGCTGCTGTCAACAGGATGCCTCCTCAAGCTGGAGAGCCATCTGAAGAATTTGGAGTAAATTCTGATGATGATGACTCTAGTTCTTTGAATGGAAGCATGAACTTAGGGGGAGCTGAAGGCCAAAGTTCTGCTTTAAGTTTACCTGAATGGGCATGGGCAAAGGACTTTACACCAGGACAATTTGAGGTGTCTTTGGTAAGACAAGTAACAGCTATTCAGCAAACCCTTCAGGAAGTTTCAGATGCTGGTACCAAGGCTGTTCTTAAAGCTCATCTAGACTCCTTGCACTTAATGAAGATCCAACACTCCAGACAGAATATCAGTGTGGATGAATTGAAAAAGGAGATAGCTGACTTAAAGACATACAACTCTGAGAAACTGGATTCAATAATGCCATATGGTACCATGCATGATTTATTACAAAGGTTGAGAAGAGAATCAGATTTCGAAAAGAAGATAGCCAAGCTGGAGACCAGAGTTCAAGTTATTGAGAATTCAGTGGCCCTACTTCTTCAAAATCAACAGACTCAGACAAATCTTCTCATGCAACTGGCTAAAGCACAAGGCCTAACTCCTTCACTTGATGATAACAAAAAGGGGGAGAGAGAATCAAGTAAGGGGGAGAAAGGACCAACTAAGGGGGAGAACATTGTAGTTCAAATCAGCAAAGTAATTGTACCTTCAATTACTATCTCCAAGCCACCAGTTGCAGATGGTATAGATCTTATAAATGCAGCAGCATCAAGTTTGAAAGATGCTGATAAAGAAGAGTTGACTCTAATCAACTGGAAAAAGATTGATGAGGAAATACAGAGAAAGTTTCAATTAGTCAAGGAACCAGATCAGTCAGCAATCCATCACTCTCATGTCAAGCCAATCAATGTGAATGAGATGAGCATGAACTATCTGGAGAAAGGACAATCTTCCTGCATCAAGACTACAAAGGCTGAGATGATTCTTAAACCAAGGGCAAACTATCCAAAGTCATCTTTGAAGAACCCTATGGATACTGTGTATGAGACACCCAAGCCTGATGAAAAGAAGCTTCTGTCAAGATCTATTCTTCTCTACAAAGATCCTGCTGATTCAGCCTCAAGAGAGAGAATTGTAAAGATATTCAGAAATGGGAAGGAAATTTGTGTGGTAGCTGGACATCCACAATTTGCTCAAGCAAAGGAAGAAGAAAAAGCCAGATTGAAGCAGGAAAAGAGGCAAGCTGCTCTAGATGCAAAGAAGTCTAAACAAAAGAAAGAACAGTTTGCTATCTTGACCAAGCTACAGGCTGTTAACTCTTCTCAACAAATTCCCTCTCAACCAACTCAAGCTACTGGATCAAAGAAGAAGATTGAAGAACAAAAGAAATCTCCAAGAAAGAAAGAATTGGCTAAAAGAACAAAAAGAAAGTTGGATATTGTTAACAAGGAATTGGAAGATCAATTTCCAATGGAATCCACTAAAGCTGAAACTCAAGCATCAAAGTCCTTTGTGGTATTTAAAGACATAAGGGTGGTAGACCCCTACAGGAACATACATGGAGAGCCTATTGTGCGAAAGGATGAGCCAATAGAGTGGGATAAATTACCAATTCCTGACTTCAACTTGCCAATTCTCACCAAGCCAAGAAGGACAAAATCAAGGGCAGTCAAGAAAGTGAAGCTGTCACCTCTCAAATCCAAGGCAGTAGTCAAAGCTCAACCCAAGATCAACAAGGAAGACTACTTGTACTTGTGTGACATCAAGGAATTTTCAGACCTAAACCTTTATCTGGAGGAGCTGGATGAGGTAAGGGCAATTGATGCATACAGAAACCTACCTGAAAGGTTGGTATTCAAGTACAAAGGAGGAAGGGAGATTCAGTGGCCTCTTCACAGGATATTTCAAGAAAGCCAAGCTGTGTTGATCAAAGTCTATTCATCCTTCAAGAAAAACTTTGGGTTTAATGTAACTGCAAGAAGATTAGTATTGAAGAAGATTGAAGAGCTAAGGAGTGTTAGAGCCAAAGATGCACTACCCAAAACTCTTATTATCCCATACATAGGGAGAAGAGTGCATCTAAGGCCCTACTGGCTGATGGAATTCATAGATGACAAGGGTGTGAGAAGATTCTTCAGACTAGAAGACCAATTGAGTATCTCTAGCAATGAGACTCTTTTGGAAATGCAAGAAATGTTATATCTCTCAGAATCTGATGAATTAGAATTCCAAAGACAGCTCCAGAATCAAATTGAAGAAAACAACAGAAAGCTTGGAAGAAGATCCAGACCTTCAAGAAACTAGAAAAATCTGCTCAGGCTAGAGGAGCATCTTGAATTGACTGTGAGCCAAACCTTGTATACCTTGTTTAAATTGAAGCACTTTCAGTTTTATCTACTTATCTTTAAAGATATATGTTTAGAATGTTTTATTATCATCAAGTGTCTCTTAATTTATGGCTACAATTCCAGTAGACATAAATTGGGGGAGATTGTTGTGAATATGTTGTGCACTTGATGATTACCTAAACAAAACATCTAAGTAGATTTTACTTAGTGAAATAATGTAGCACTCGACAGATAAGAATTATAGTCCCGACGGATAACTCAGTTTGAGTACCGACGGATGAGTAATTTATTATCCATCGAGTGAGTAGCTTATATAATGATAAGTTTGTAGCACAGTGTTGTATGCACCTTTGTATAGAATCTGTAGTAGCATATAAGTCATGTTGACTTTAACTAGATATGCAGAATAGGTTGATTAACTGTACATAAGCAATGTCTTGTAATTCTGTATAAGTGAAATGAAGTCAAGTGCCAAAATAGCTATCGACGGATGCTTAACAAAGCTTCGACGGATGATCAAATGACTTTCAACAGATGTTCAAAATAGCAGTCGATGGATGATCAATTAAGTCATCGACGGATGATCTGAAAGTCGACGGATGATAATATCAAGATTCAAACATCAGTTGAACAGTGAAAGCTGACACACAACCGTCGAGATTGGATACAAACACTGTGGAAGCCTATTAACTGGGTAATAAAGGACGAAAAGCAGCAAAGATCAAGACTGTTAGATTTTATATTTATTCAGTTCTTTTGACTTTGTAATCTTGGTAATATATATAAACCAAGAGAGTAGCAAATATAAAATAACTAAGAAAACTAAGTGAGCTTAGAAACAAACACAGAGAAATCTTTGTAAGCACTATCTTTAGCATTTCCTGTGTTCTTAGTTGTTCTATCTTGTAAAAGCAGCTGTGAGCATTTCTGCACACAGAGTTCTCTCGATATATTAATATATATCTCTGGTGGAATTGTTTAAATCCACCAGAAAGTTTTTAAAGACTCTTGTTTTTAATTACTCTTGTTTTGATTCATTAAAGTTTATATTTCGCATTGTGCTAATCAAAACAGATGTATCTATAATCGAGTTGAACATTTTTATTTCAAGAAAAAAAGGTAAAGAATTCCATTCAACCCCCCTTCTGTAATTCTTGCTATATTGTTAAGGGACTAACAGTTGGTCTTTTAATTCTTGAGTCTTCTTCTCATCAGGTGCAGTATAGATTGATTCCATAACATCCTCTTTGACTTCCTGATTGTAGACCATATAATTCCTTGAGCATGTAACTAAAATTCTTTACTAATTTAGCTTCAATCTTGACAATTAGTTCTCCTTGAACTAGAATAAGGCATCTACAACCAAAGTCATAAAAAAATTTCAATTTGTTTTCTTATCAAATACTCGATTGGTCAAAGAGACATTCTGAGTAGAGCCTTTATTGTAGATGGCTTTATTACAGAGATATGTAGATATCTTTGATTCTCCAAGTATTTATCTTCCTGCATCTCTGAGTAGTCCCTTGTTCCTTTCAGCTACCCAATTCTGCAGTGGAGTTCTTGAAGTTGAGAACTCAAGGGTTATCCCTTTCCTTGCACAAAGTTCCTTGATGTCTCTAATGTTAAACTCAAAAGCTCTTAAATTTTGAGAGCTCTTAGAATGTCCAAGTAAGAATTGAGATAACATAAGTGATCATAGAATGGAACTCTTTTATATGCAAGGCATGAACTGATCCAAGTAGATTCTTATGTAGGAATTTCATGTGATTGTTAAATGATGACTCTGTCTTTCGGTTGAATGTGACCTTCTCCTTATTTGATTAATAAGTAATGATAGGACCATCCTTGGAAACTCTCAATTCTGATAATTCTTCTATAAAATTTCTTTTGATTGAGAGATTCAATTGAGACAACTCCTTGTGATCTAGCCATTCTGCATCCTTATTTCTCTTGCCGAGCAGACAAATCACTGGTTCAACATCTGTTGAGGTGAGATAAGCTACATACACATTTCCTTTTCTCCTTCTAGATAAAAGGACATTATTGTCACTCTTTTTAATGACAACATAGGCTTCTTTATCAAAAATGACTTTAGAGTCATTATCATATAGTTGGCTAACACTTAGCAGATTATTCTTAAGTCCCTCAACCAGTGCTACATCATCCATAATGACATTTCCCAGTGAAATCAACCCATATCCCACAGTGTGACCTTTGCTGTCATCTCCAAAGGTAATACTTGGGCCAACTTTTTCTTTAAATTTAGTGAACATGGACAAATTTACAGTTATATGACATGAACAACCACTATTTATATCTTTTTGGTACCAATCATGTTGACTGCCTTCTCCCTCTTGAGACCATATATTTTCCTGGGACTAGTAGGGTTAAGATCCACTTTTACTCTATGTGATGATCTTTGATCAAAAGGTTTGGGGTTATAGTCAGATGAGCAATTTTGAGAGTGCATCTTGTTGAAAGGAGATGCATACATGCATACTAAGTGAATATACAAAGTAGAAAGGATTAGAAATGATTGCCATGTTACTGTTGTTCTGACTAAGCACTCTAGGCATGTTCGGCATGGAATTCATGGCATGGGAGGGACAAACATGACAGAAATAAAGATAGTTTTACATCTGGTTGTTCGGGGATTAACACAGTTGACATATCTTGACATAAAATTTTTCTGGAGAAAATTTGTCAGGGGTGTAGTTGTTGTGCTTGCTAATCCCTACTTTTCTAATACTGATGTTCTTCCTAGTGAATCTCATCCTGGATTCGAGTTTGTCTTTCAATTTCTTGTTAGAAAAGTGTTGTGCAAGATATGCCTGTACATAATAAGTCTAAGTCACCTGTACAATCCTAAGGATAAGTTGTATGATAATCCCATTGTATTCTGTAATTATATTTCTTGAGTCTGTAAAAATGTTAAATAGATTAGACTGGAAGATTTTTGTGTGAACAACCATCAAGCTAAGAAATAAACTCTGAAAGAAGATCAATCATGATCATGCCTCAGAGAGAAGTGTAGAAGCTTGGAGTTGAATAATGTAGTTCTAGGAAAAAAGTTCTAAGTCAGATATCAACAAGTCACAGATCAAGAAATATAGAGATGTATGTCGAGAAGTCAAAAATGGCATGTCGAGAAGTCCCAAGAGATGTCGACAAATCAATATGCATGTAGAGAACTGCAGATATCGACATGTCAAAAATCTACTTCTAGAGAATTGGAGATATTGACAAGTCAAAAATCTACTTTTAGAGAATTGGACATATCGATAAGTCAAAATCCTATGTAGAGAACTAGAGATATCGACAAGTCATTATACTTGTAGAGAATTGGAGACCTCGATAAGTCATAACACCTATCGAGAAGTTGAGATACCGATAAGTCATTTTACTTATCAATATGTGACATATCTACACAATAAAGAGATATCGACAAACAACTTCAGAATTCAGAATACAGACAACTCGAATATCCAATATTATCAGTCAACAAACAATTCTATCACTGAATTGGAAAGCCTACAAATGCAGCTTGAGGAATGCAAGATATAGGACCAAGATGAACTGTACAAAGGATGATCACATGCCTAGCAGATTCTACCAAGATATGCTGCACTAGAAAGAGAAACAGACAAATGAGCTTTAAAAATGTGTTAGTCTATTTTAGTGCAAGTTCTATAAATTGTGCATGTTGATCTATAAAATATGTCACGGGTCCTTAGTCTAGAAATAACAAACAGATCTAGAAAATCTTGTAATTTTCTCAGGAGAAGTAGCTGAGTTCTTATTTTGAAGAACACAGATTTGTAGCATAAACAAGTTTGATTTAATACAAATCAAGTGAATTTTTGATAAATTACTTGTATATTTATATATAGTCTTTTATCACTATAAATAAATCATGTTGTTTAGTTCCACAAGCTAAAAACATTCACAATTCATCAACAAAACAAGAAATACATTCATCCCCCTTTGTGTTGCACTTCATACCTAACAAGTGGTATCAGAGCAAAATCTAAAAATAAATAGATTAGATCTTGGAAGTATGAGTACACAGAAACTTAGCAGTATTAAGATCCCTGTATTTGATAAAGGAAACTACACCTTATGGAAGAAGAAGAAGTTCATCAAGATGGCCAATCCACTGTATATTGAAATTCTTAAGCATGGACCCTTCATTCCTATGGTAAGGGTGCCTGAAGCAACATATGGTGATATGGTCATTACTGGTCACTTGGAACCTAAAGGTCCATTTACATACAATGAACCAGAAAAGAAGAAAGTTTCACTTGACAGTAGCTTGCAACTTATTCTCATTGAATCTCTTAATAATGTGATGTACAACAACATTATCAAAAGTGAGTCAGCTAAGCAGATTTGGGAAAAGATAAAGATCTTGTGTGAAGGTAATGAAGAGGTGAGATCAAGCAAAGAAGGATTATAGTCTCACAATATAAGGGTTTCATGGCTAAACCTAAAAAAGTCATCACTGAGGTCTTTGAAAGATTCAACAAGTTGATAAATGACTTGCAGCTTCATGAAAAATACTATAAAGCTGAGTAACCTTAAATTCTTGCTTACTCTACCTGACCAATTAGAACAAAAAGATCTCTTCAATAAGAGAAGAGAGAGATCTAGGGAGAATAACTTTGGAGGTTTTGTATGGCATTCTCAAAATTTATGAGCCGAAAATGATGCAAAGAAAGTCATTAAAAGTGAGTCAAATGCATGTTGTGGATGTATCAAGTGCCCTGATAGCCAATGATAAGAAAATAACTGAAGATGGAATTGAACCCCAGACTCAAGTTATTCAAGCTGTTGAGCAGAAGAACAAGGAACCTAAAAAACAAGTCATTATAGAGTTGGAAGAGGATGAATACTATACTCTTGATGAGTTGGATAAAATGGACCAATCTATGGCTTATCTAGCAAGAAAATTTTCAAACATAAGAGTCAGGAAGCCTAGGTATTTCAAGGGTAAAGGACAAACATTCTACAACATCAATTGGAAAGGAAAGACTAGGACAAATGTAACTGGAAAAGGTGGTTACAAGTCGGGATCTGTGGACAGATCAAAGATTAAATCTACAACTGTGATGAACTTGGTCACTTTGCCACAGAATGCAAGAAGCCAAAGAAGGTGAAGAAGGATAAGGCTTATTTGAAGCTTGAAGCTAAGTATGAAGCACTTCTGAGATAATAACAGAGAAAAGCTTATATTGCTGAAGGTAAGAGTTGGGATGACACAGATGATGAAGATGATGTTAAAGAATATGGAAATTATACTATCATGGCCTTAGAGGGAGGAGAGTCATCTGCATCTAAATCCGAGGTACCTATTCTAACCACCATTAATGTTATTCCCAAACAATCTAACAAAGAATTACAGAAAGGGGGTGAATGTAATTCTAGTTCTTTTTCGATTTCAAGAACTACTTTATCTCAAATATATAATAGTGTTTGATTAAGAAAAATTGCGGAATGAAATTATTGATGTAATCAAACACAAAGTAGTAATTAAACACATATATTTAAAAACTTTCTGATGGATTGAACTTTTCCACCAGAGATATATATATATAAGATTAAAAACTCTGTGATGCAAGGTTTGCACACAACTTCTTACAAGTAGAATTACACGAACAGAGAAATTCTTTACAAGTACAGCTTTTTCTATTTCTCTAATTCAAGTCCTCAATTTACTACTAGCTCCTCTTGGTTTATATATTACCAAGATACAAGTGAATAAGACAAACTAATAAAAACAAAATGTGTCTTTATCTAATCACATGCTTCTTCATTTTTCCATCCAGTATCTTTGATTTTCTTCAACTAAGCATGGAAATGGAAATGCTTCTTTGTTCTCTAAAACCTGTAAATAGGCTGCCACATTCCATTTGCGTATAATCAACCCATGTGAATGTCAAATCACTATCAGCTGTAATTTGAATTAGAACATGTAATATCCCGTATTTTTAGGATTATTATAATTATTATTTGAATATATATATATGTGCTTTTATAATTTAGAAGGAATAAAATGGGGATATGTTATTCTTGTTTGACGAGTTGGTGTTATTAAATCGTAATGTGCTAATTGTTAAGTGTTATATCGATCCTTGTTAATTTCTGAAATTATTCACTTAAATGTATTATTTTCAAAAGTTATTTTAAAGCCGATCTTATTGATATCGGCAAATTGAAATTATTTTGTAATATCCGGGAAATATTATGTAATTATTTTATAAATAAATAATTATTATGTGATTATTATGGGAATTTTGTTGAATTACCTGATGATTATTATTTATATTTGGGTGTTTATATGTGATAAAGTGTAAGTATTTTGAATTTTAATATGTCCAGAATAAAGTATAGATAATTATGGTATTTTTATGGTAATTTTTGGATTGTTATATGATTTTATAAGGATTTATAAATTTAATAATTATTTTTTGAGTAATTATAAAACTATTTTATAAAGCTAGGAATTGTCCTACTTCAACCGTGGTTGCGTTTTTACAATCCGGAACTCTTCGGAAAACTCCTTTCTAACCTAATTTGATTATTCTGAACATTTTCCGTGTTTTCACTTTTTCGATCTGGAGTACGGTTTGACCCGTACGAGTCCCGACGCAAAATTTTCGATACGATAATCATTTCGGTAGATCAATAAAACCTGTATTCTCGAGAGACATGATATTTTTACATTATTTTCTCATAGGGTGTTTTATAAGAAGCTAGGTTTTGATAATTATCCGAATCTGGTATTAAATTGTATCATTTTTATAGTTACTTAACGGCTAAGTAATCTATTTTCGGATCCGATATATAAGTGTAAATTCAGTATTAAATTCCAGAATGTTTCAAAAATCATGAAACTTATATTTTCTTAAGTTTTGAATATTTTGAGAATTTTAAAATTATTTCAAAAATTTTTGGATTATATTCACCCGCACGTTTGTTCGTTAAATCGTAAAATGCGGATGTGACGCGCAATTTATAAATATTTTAAAAATTATAAAATTTTATTTTATTAGTTTTTAAATATTCTGAGGATTTTAGAAAGTATTTAGGTTTCATAAAAATTATCGAACTAAGCCCCCACCGGCATATCAAACCGCACAAAAATTGTATTTGTACTTTTATAAATCGTGGGACTTTCAGATATATTAGATTTTTACATTTTTAGAATATTCGTATTTTTTGAGGAATTTTGATATAAATTTTATATTTATTTGATTAAATATTATTCCCCGCTAATTATTAATTTCGGGCTAATTGTATTGATTTTAGTATTAAAAAAATAGAAAAAACGTGTCCGCCCCTAAACCCCCCACCCCTGCCACGCACCCCCCCGAGTATACTCCTTTCCCCATTTCCTTTTACCAAAAACAATACTCCCTCTCCTTCTCTTCTCTCCCTCTGTCCCTCCCCCGTTTATATACTTTTAGTTTTCAAAAATTCATTTCTCTCAAACCGTCCGTCCAAATTTCAATTGTTATATATATTAACGATCAGCACTTCGATACCTACACATAGGTATATATATTGCAAGGTTTTGAGGAGATAATTTTCTTAGCATAATTTATGTTTTAATTAATTTTCGGGGCGTAGAAAAGGAGTTTTAAAGTGTTGATTACTCCACATGGCGTTTCAGCGTGTATATGTCTATGACTATTAATTTTATATTTTTCTGGAGATATTTTCCGGACATCAGATATTCTCTTCGGGTTGATCAAAATTTATTTTGGGTAATAATTTCGAAATTCCGCTTTTGTACTTGAGTATATTATAACATGTTAGTGTTTATATATTTATTTCCTAATTTTTAGAGGTTGTTGTGGAAGTCACTTTTGATCGTATTTTTCATTTCTGGCATGTTTATACGTGCAAATATAAATTATCGTGTGTTTTAAATTTATTGATTATATTAGATTATAGTTGGATTGTATTGTTTGAGATTGATTTTGAGGGGTTATGACCCCGGGGAAAAGTCCGTTTGACAAAGACCTTATTTTGAATTTTTTTTTCTAAAATATTTATTTCAATTTCAAATTATTATCTTTTATTATTTTCGAAAATCATAATTTGATTTAATCATTTATAATTTGTTTTTATTAATTATTTATTTAATCATTTAATGAATTGATTAATTCATTTAATCAATTAATTTTATTTATAAATATTTGAATGAAGGGTAATTATTTATATAAGCCAAATAATATTTTAAAATTATTTTGAGTTTTTAAAAATATATAGAGGTATTGAATATTTAATTAATATTATTATTAGTTGAATTATTCTTATTTTATTCATAATAAATAGACCGTTTGTCCGGTTAATACGAAACGAACACGTCTAGACTTAGAAAAATGTTCCGCTTTCATTAAAAATAATCATTTTTTTTGTTTCGAAAGGTCACTTGATTTGCAAGTCAGTTCTGAATCGTGTATTTATCAAAAATTTGAATTTTGACCCAATTTCAGTTTTAAACAGAACGAGTCGACTGTTTTGATGAACCTAGTCATATGTGATTTGAATTATGTGATACGTGAGTTATGTGTTTACGTGCTATGTGAATTACGTGCATACGTGGGTTAAGGGTCTGGTGTTTGGCTGTTTTCTTTATGTGTGGGCTATCGTATGGGTAGACGATAGGATTTTTTGACACGGAGTTCGTCGAGTAATTATCGTTTAAACGATTAAAGATGTATATTTTAATTATATATGCGGAGCATTTGAGTTGATCAGGACCAGACATTGGAAGGAATGAAATGGAATGGTATTGGATATCTGGCTTCTAGCAATCGCAGGAGCAACACATCGGTGAATTATTGAAATAGAAAGACAACGAGATCATGAGTTGTCAGACTGAGATAATCGTGATGTTGCGAGTGTGCCTAACTGCTAAACACCAAAGGCGAGTATCCCTATCTTCACTTATCGTTCAAGTGATATTTATTTTGATAACTATTATGCAAGTTTTCTACGCTATTCTAATTCCACAATAGTTCAATATTTTACATATCAAACTGCTTATGGTTATGCAAGTATTCTTCTCTATTGCCACTTTTGAATAGAGAACTATTTTACATATCGTTGAATTAAATGATTCTGTTTATGCAAGTATTCATATGCTATTCTATTATCAGAATAATTAAGTGTTTTAACTTATCCAATTACCTGATTTATAAATATTTTATACCTTGAGAAAAATGATTTTTGTTGCGAGCATTCCTGCCCAAGTGAATGGGGGAAATAAATTATTTCAGATGTCGATTGATTCGGCTCCTTTTCAATGAAAAGGTTTTAAGATTGGATGGTTACTGGTTACAACGTAGGTGATCGAGACATCGATCCAGCTGTAATATCATGCAAGGTGAATAATGCCTTTTCCTGCGCCCTATAGGTACGGTATGGTTGCGTTACCGATGGTACCTATATTTACGGTATGGTTGCGGGATACCGGTGCTGTTTCGTGACTGATCATCAGAACAATATGAAATATAATTTGTTCCAATCTAAACTGATATCTAAAATTCTTTATTGTTTTGATAATCATAAATAAATGATTTATCAAGTATTTAGATTTTGGATAAAAGGTGAAATGTAGTTTTGATTCAGTTTCTCATTGATGTTGATATTTAGTTTGTTGTTAAATATCAAAGGTGATATTGATATATATGATTGATGTTGACTTCAGTATGGGATGTTGTGAGCATCAAAGTTCGTATTGATATCTAATTTGATATGACATTAAAATGAGTATTGATATCAAGAGTTGAGTTTTGAATAAAGTTAATGATTCCGTACATAATCACTGTTTCAAGTTATTGTTCTTTACGGTATTTCCGTAAACACTGTTTTACGAGTTTTACTCTCATCAAGATTCAAAGTATTGCTGAATCCTTTTGCTCAAATCATCGAAAGGGTTTTGAATACAAATGAAGAACCAATTTCTGGGATTCCTTAATTTAAATTTTCTGATTCAGCAATTATGATTTTAAATGTTCTGCTTTAGTGTAGATGTCGGTTTTTATATCAAAAAGACCATATACCTGTTATAATGAACTTGCAGAGCATTTCATTCGCTCATACTTGCCTGTTTTTAAATTTAACCTTCCAGTGAGGATTAGCTTGCAATGTTTAGCCGTGTAATTCGAGGAAGCAAAGAAGAAGCTTTTGGAAGGTGTTTGGTCCAGGGTTTGCGGACTAATGTAAGTTCTATTGTGTAAAGTTGTTTATATTATATTATATTATAGTTTTGTATTCTATAGTTGGGCCTAGTATCCTTCTTTTCGAAGTTATACTAGTGGGTTTAATATTGAGTTGGAATTCGTTGAAAAGGGTTTTAAAAGGAAGAGAAAAATTTATTTCTGGAATTTGGATATCTTGTTTCTCGAACTGTAACCTTAAAAGATCTTGGATTATTTTGGGGTCATAAATGTTAAATATCTTCTAGTGGAATTTGTTTATTAATTAAATAGGTTGATTTGGATTGAGGTTTTATATTGACGACCAAATCCTCTGACCCCGGATTTGGGGGCGTTACAGAACATCCGTTGAAACTTCATTGGATCATCCGTTGAAACTGTGTTGGATCATTTGTTGAGACTTCATTAGATCATTCGTTGAATGTGACTTGGATCATCCGTTGAAACCTTGTAGAATTATCAGTTGAAAGTCCTCCATAGTATTTGACTTAATTTCACTTATATAAAATTACAAGGCATCTAATATATACAATTTGTTACATATCATTCTTGTAGTCAATATGACTTAGAATGTCCTACAACTTTTAATTATTTAAGGCACTACAATACACATGAATGTGCTACAAAACTTATTAATACATAAACTACTCTCTCAACGGATGTTAAAGTGATCATCCGTTGAGAGTTACAAAAATACTAAATTAAATCTACTAAGGTGTTTTGGTGAACTTATCATCAAGCCTATGATATATTCCTAACAATCTCCCCCAATTTATGTCTACTAGAATTGTAGGCAAAAATTAAGAGAAATTTGATGATAATAAAACACCTTATAAATACATAATGATTAAAAGTAGATATAATTGATAAGTGCTACAATTTATTGAAAATTATACAGAGGAAGGTTCATAGAAAATCTCACAAGCCATTTTTAAGGTGCTCCTTTAGACTGAGCAAATTTATCTTATTTTCTTGAATGTCTAGTCTTCTTTCCCAGTTTCTCATTGTTCTCTTCAATTTGGTGTTGAAGTTGCCTGTAGAATTCAGATTCATCTTCATTAGTCTGATCCAGCATCTCTTGCATCTCCATGAGAGTTTCATTTCTTGAAATCTTTAGCTAATCTTCTAATCTGAAGAATCTTCTGGTGTTCTTCTTATCCTTGAACTCCATTATCCAGTATGACCTCAAATGCACACTATCTCCATTGTAGGGAATAGTTAAGACTCTTGGGAGTGCATTTGGGTCTCTCCATCTATCTCTTATCTTCTCAATTTTGTTCAGTATCTCCCTTTTGGGAACAATATTGAACCCAAAATTCTTCTTTATTGAGGAGAATATCTTCATTAAGATAGAATAACCTTCATTGAGAATTCTGTGAAGAGGCCAAGTTAGCTCTTTTCCACCCTTGTACCTGAACACCAATCTTTCTAGAAGCTTCTTGTGAGCATCAATAGCTCTTACTTCATCTAGCTCATCCAGATAGAGATTGACGTCTGAAAACTCCTCGATTTCACAGATGTAGAGTTAATCTCCCTTGTTGATAGTTGGTTTGGGTTTGGCTAAGGCTTTAGATTGAAGTCTGACAGGTTTGACTTGTTTGACTGCTCTTTTCTTTGTTTTCCTTGGTTTGGTTGAGATTGGGATGTTCAGATCAGGGATTGGTAGGCTTTCCCAATGTATAGGTTCATCCTTGGAAATTATGGGTTCACCTTGGAAATTTGTATCAAAATAAACCTTGAATTCAGCCTGCTCCATTGTGGGCAAGGTTGATTGACTTGTAGTGGTAGATTGGGTTGGCATGTACTCTTCCTTTTTTTTTATCAAAATTCAGCTTCCTCTTTGCTCTAAATTTCTGTCTTGGTACCTTTGTCTGCTTTGGTTCCTCTTAATTTTCTTCATTCACAGACTCAGCTATCACAGTAGGCATTTCAGTTTCTGTGGTTGCAAGCTTCTTAGCTTGGTTCTTGGCATCCAAGGCAGCTTGCCTTTTCTGTTATTTGAGCCTCACCTTTTTTCTTTCTTAGATTCTGTAAATTGTGGATGTCCAGCCATCACACAGATCAATTTTCCATGCCTGTATACTTTAGCAATTCTCTTCTTCAAGACTGAGTCTCTTGGATCTTTGTGATACGCAATAGATCTACCAAACAACTTCTCTTCATCAGGGTTGGGAGTTGCATAGACTAGGTCCAATGGATTTTTGGTTGAATTCTTTGAATAGTTTTTCTTTGGCTGTAAAATCACATTGGCCTGTAAAAGTCTTCTTATTGAGGGTTGACCTTTTTTCAAATTCCCTAAGCTCATTTCATTGATTAAGATTGGTCTCAATTGAGTGAAGTATTTCACTTGTTTATCAGGTTTTACAATTGGACCAAAAACTTTTTCAATCTTCTCATCAATTTGCTTCAATTGTTCATTCAGCCTGAGCTCAGCTGATGCAATATTGATCAAGTCAATGTTATCCAGAACTGGTGGCTTAGAGAAAGTAATTGCTGGAACAATCATTTTACTGACTTTAATATTCACATCCTTCTCCCCATCACTACCTTAGGTAAGTGCATCTTCTCCCTCTTGCTGACTGGGACGAGTGCATCTTTCTCCCTCTTTTTGTTAGCATCAAGTTGAGCAGGGTTTGAGGTTTGTGCAGCCACCAATTTCTGAAGAAGGAGTGTCTGGTGAACTTGGTTGATCTGGATCTTAGTGATTGAACCTTCCAATGCTTTCATCCTAGTGTACAAAGAATCAACCTTGCTACTTAAGTCAAAATTTTTCCTGAGTAGCATGTTAATATCTCTCATTGTAGTGTCAGGAAGGGTAGACTCTATTTTTTCAATGATGTCCTTCTTGACTTGTGCAATTTCTGTTTTGATTTCAGTCACATCTTGACGCTGTTTTAGAGCTTGAATCTTGTGCAATTGTAGAGACTCCAAATGGGCTTTGAGTAGACTTTTGGTGCTGGCACTTGTGGTTTCTTGAATTGCAATTTGGGTGTCATGAATTAACTTGAAAAGTGTGGTTTGAAGATGTGGGTAAGTGCATTCCTTGTGCTTCATCCATGATGGAATGTCTACATCTCCCCCTATGTCCATGCCTTTTCCTTCATCATCCTCACCATCATCCCCAAAAGAGTCTTCAGAACCACCAGATACTTAAAATCATCACCAGCTGTGGAGGGCATGGCATTGATTACATCCTTGGCCCTTAGCATAAATGTTGTTGTGTGCACCAAATTCAGAATCTGCTCAACAGCCTCATTGCCCTCTCCAGCAAGAACTTGATATACTGGATTAAGGTGAATAAATGTCTCAGCATCATAAGTGACGGAGTCTAAAACAACTTGATATTCTTGCTGGATTAGCTGTCTCTTTTCAGCCTCATTTACATCCATTGACTCATTAACAATGGACTCTTCCCATTCTTTATTTGTACCTGCATTTCTCTCATTTTCTCTCTTTTGTTGCATCAAGGGCTCCCCTTGGCTTCCCACCCTCACACCCTCACCTTCAACATCTAAGGTGGGACTCCTCTCACTCATTTTTGCCAAGCTAGAAGAAATAGCTTGCATTTGTTCACTCTTTTCCCCTCCTTTTGCCTGAGAGCAACTTAGCCTCTCACTCTGTTCACTCCCTTCCATCAATCCTAATAGTGACTGTACAACTACTAGATTATTTGCACTTGTAACATTTTTCGAAATTTCAAGTGGTGCAGTGACTTTCAACGAATGAGCAACATCCGTCGAAATAGTAGTTGAGAAATTCAATGGATAATTGATGTTAAGCACATCCGTCGAGATACAATCACTAGTCGACGAATGAACAATATTCATCGAAATAATAGAAATGAATGAGTTTGGAGTTAAAATTATTGTAGAATCTTTGGTGATTGATTTCAGATTGTCCACAGATTTCTCAATATTTTCAAAAAAAAATGGCAAGTGGGCCAACAAATCATCTAAAAGATGATGCCCACTTGATTGAGATTTTGGCTCCTCCAAGAGAGTTAAAGATGGAGAATCAGGAAATGATGTGTGAATCATGTTCACATCCAGAGAATTTATGGGTGAGTTTTGTGTGTGAGGTGCTTCCATTATTATAGATTTTGGCTATGACTCCACATATATTGGAGCATCAATCTGAATTTGAGAAGGTGCTATAACTGAGTCTTTGACTGCAGTTTGCATAGTGTGCACCTTGTGTATCCCCAATGTGTTTAGATTTCTTCTTTCTTGTGTAAATTTGAGGTTGGTCTGTGTCCCTAACCCTTTTGTTCTGTGCTCTTGGCTGAGAGATTTTTTTAATAGTCACATCCTTTTGGGAGGATGCAACTAGTAATGAGCTTGATTCCTTATTAAGCATTACAGTCTGTTGGGAGACTGCAATGTGGCTGGTTTGGGGTTCACTTACCTCATTCTCCTTATCTTTAGGGTTTCTTTGATTTTCACCCTGTCCCTCACCTAGCTCACCACCCTGTACACTCCCCTCTTGGTGTTTGGTAGATTTTAAAACTAGTTTTTTTTAGAGAAACTAGAGTGGTTTTTCTTTGACTTGGATTTAGAAATTCTTGATTTTGTGGCTTGGGTAGGCACCTGTTTGGTCGCTGTCACAAATTCCATAGCCACAGTTGTTTGCAAAGAAATTTATGGTTGGGTGGAGATTGGAGCAGAAGAAATTACCTCATTTACATGTTGTGCCTCCATGATTGGCAAATAGATGAGGGGAACATCATTGTGGTGATTTGTGCTGTTTAAATCAACAATAACTCTCTTTTCTTGAACCCAAAAATCAAGCTTGTTGGTTGGGTTCTCAATGACAAGATCTTTAGAAACAAAATTAGCTAGAAAGAAAAAGAATTTAGCATAATATATGTTCTTAAATCTTTCTTAATGTCTCCTAGTTTGTACCCTAGCTCATACATTACAGAATTACTGAAATTAAACTACTTATCACTCAGAAGCATATAAAGCATGTTAACAATAGAATAGCTACCAGCATCAAAATTACTAATCTTGCCCGAAAATGCCTTAACAAAAGAATCACATAGAAAGCTCCACTCCTTTCGAAGGCCCATTCTCCAAACCTCGCCTAACTTGGAGGGATTAGGAGAATAACTCATAGAAGTAAGCATGTTGCTCACATCTGTCTTTGTATGTGGAACAAGAGTGTTATTTTCAGGTAATTTAAATCATGCTTGTAGTGTATCACAGTTATTGCAGCGGTCCTTACCTTTGAGAGAGAAGGTAATGGTCTTATCTTTTGAATTGAACACGGATGTAGTCCAAATCTCCTCAAAAACTTCACAGTAGATGACCAGATATTCAAGCATAGCATAACTCAGTTTGTAGCCTCGATGAACTCCATCATTTTGTGATAGTCCTCAGAAGCAGCAATCTCCTTGTTCACCAATGCTACAAAGTTGTTCTTCTCATATACAAACCTAGTCTGAGATATGATTTTGACTACTGGAGCCATTAATGTGATTGAAAGTAGTTACAAAAAGAGGGTTTTTGCTTTGGAGATGAAGAGAGTTAGTAAAAATTTATTTGAGAAAGATAAAAGTAAAATAGAAAATGAAATAGAGCTTTTATACTTTCTCAGAAACAAACAAGTAAAAATTAAAAAGTAAAATAAAGTACCCAATGAAATTTGCCCAAAATAGCCATTTAAAAATATAATAAACTGTCGAAATTCTAAAGATTATCCATTGAGATATACTTACAGGCTGTAAGTAAATTCGATGGATGATAAATAGAATTAACGGCTATGATGAAAGAAATTCGACGAATGAAGATTAAACAGTATCCGTCGAGAAATCAAATATTATTCTGGGTACCTTTTATCTCGACGGATACTGTTTAATCTTCATTCGTCGAATTTCTTTCATCATAGCCGTTAATTCTTAGTGGCAGTGGCCATGGGAGTTTTTGCAGGTGTGTAATCCATTAAGTCAAACTTCTTTAAAAGATCATAGATATATTTGGTTTGACTAATGAATATTCCATCACTAACTTGCTTAACTTGTAAACCAAGAAAGTAAGTTAGTTCTCCCATCATGCTCATTTCATATTTACTTTGCATCAATTTGGCAAACTTTTTGAAAAATTTCTCATCTGTAGAGCCAAATATAATATAATCTACATAAATCTGAACAAGCATACTAGAGCCATTAACATTTCTAAAGAATAAAGTTTTATCAACTGTACCTCTTGTGAAATGATTTTCTAAGAGAAACTTTGACAAAGTGCATACCAGGCTCAATGTGCTTGCTTCAATCCATAAAGTGCTTTTAAAAGATAGTAGACATATTCTGAAAAGTTGGGGTCTTCAAAACCAGGAGGTTGACTGACATAGAATTCCTCCTCCAAATCTCCATTAAGAAAGGCACTTTTGACATCCATTTGATAGACTTTGAAATTAGCATGGGCTGCATAAGCTAGAAATATTCTGATTGCTTCAAGTCTTGCAACATGAGCAAATGTTTCATCAAAATCTATTCATTCTTACTGACAATAGCCTTAGCAACCAATCTAGCTTTGTTCCTGACTACTATCCCATTTTCATCCATCTTGTTTCTGAATACCCATTTGGTATCAATAGGATTTTTTCCTTTAGGTTTGGGTATCAACTTCCAAACTTTATTCCTTTCAAATTGGTTTAACTCTTCCTGCATAGCTAACACCTAATCAGGATCCAACAAAGCTTCTTCTACCTTTTTAGGCTCTTTCTGAGACAGGAAGCTGTTGTATAGACATTCTTCTTGAGTTACTTTCCTAGTTTACATTCTTGAAGTTGCATCACCAATAATTAACTCAAATGGGTGATCTCTAGTCCAATTTATTTGTTGTGGCAGATTAGCTCTAGTTGAAGAGGCCTCATAATTGTCTTGATGTGTGACTGAGTTTTGATTAAAAGAAACTCTCCCTGAGTTTGTGGATCTTTGACTTGAAGTAGGGGTCCTTTCTGAGTGTGATCTCTATTGACTCTCAACTCCTATTGATGGCTCAACGGATGTTGATCTTTGCCTCTCAACGGATGATGCAGATTATCTCTCGACAGATGATGCACTTTGTCTCTCGACGGATGTTGAATTATGTGCTTCATTTATTGTAGATTTTTCTGCATTATCCTTAGATATTATTTTTAGATCACTTCCATCATCACTGTCATCACAAATTATCTTAACATTGTCAAATTTGAGGCTATCATGGAAACCTTCATCTTGCAGTCCTTCAATCTTCTTGTCATCAAACACAACATGTACAGATTCCATAACAATGTTGGTTCTGAGATTGTAGACTCTGTATGCTTTCCAACTACATACCCAACAAAAATACCCTTATTTGCTTTGGCATCAAACTTTCCATGCTGCTCAGTTTGATTCTTTAGAATATAACATTTGTAGCTAAAGCTATGAAGAAAGTTTAATGTTGGCTTCCTGTTCTTAAAAAAATGGTAGGGAGTCATGCATTTTACTTGATTGACCAAAGAAATATTCTGAGTGTAGCATGCAGTATTCACAGCTTCTGCCCAAAAGTATATTGGTAACTTTGATTCTTCTAGCATTGTCCTTGCAACTTTAATAAAAGATCTATTCTTTCTTTCCACCACTCAATTTTTTTGTGGAGTTCTTGCTGCTGAAAAATCATGCATGATCCCATTCTCTTCACAAAACAATCTCATCACAGAATTCTTGAACTCACTTCCATTGTCACTATTGATTCTTCTAAATTTGAGATCAGGATGATTGTTGACTTGCCTTATGTGAGTGATGATGATTTCACTAGCTTCATCTTTAGATTTGAGAAAATATGTCCAAGAGAACTTTGAGAAATCATCCACAATTATTAGGAAATATCTTTTCTTTGAGATGGACAACATATTGACTGGTCCAAATAAATCCATGTGTAGTAATTATAAGGGTTCTTCAATTGTTGATTCAAGCTTCTTTTTGAATGATGCCTTGATTTGTTTTACTTTCTCGTAGGCATCACACAATCCATCCTTTGAGAATTCCACTTGAGGAATGCCTCTTACCAAATCTTTCCTGACTAGTTCATTCATAGTCTTGAAGTTAAGATATGACAGCTTCTTGTGCCATAGCCAACTTTCATCTTGACTTGCCTTGCTGAAAAGACAAGTGACAAACTCTACATTTGATGAGTTGAAGTCATCTAGATACATATTTCCTTTTTCTCACTCCAGTGAGAACCACTTTGTTGCATTTCTTGTTGGTCACAACACATGCTTCAGAGTTGAATATTACTGAGTTGCCCTTATCACAAAGCTGGCTAATACTCAATAAATTATGCTTAAGTCCATTCACTAGGGCAACTTCCTCAATGATGACATTGTCTTTAGAAATCAATCCATATCCCACAGTATAACCCTTGCTGTCATCTCCAAAACTGATACTTGGGCCAGCTCTCTCCTTGAACTTAGTTAGCAGGGTGGTATCACCAGTCATGTGCCCTGAGCACTCACTATCCAGATACCAGAGATTATTTTTGTTTCCCTGTTACTGGATGAACTGACCTCTGTTTCATCTGATTTGGCCATAAGTGCTAGATTAACATAGCTTGTATCCTCATCCTCTTCAAATCCGACAGCAGCCCAGTCATTTTCCTGAGTTAGAAAAGGTCTTTCCTTCTGTTTGAGCAACTCAAAGTATTTCTTCTTGTAATCCACAGACTCAAACTTCTTTCTATCAGAATCATGCTTTCTGCATTCACTTGTAAAATGACCACTCAAGCCATATTTGAAACATTTGAATTTTGACTTGTCAACCATGTTTCTGTTTGGCTTGGATTGACGCCCTCCAAACCCAGGTCAGAAATTTGGGGTTCACAACTCACATACAATATATAAACCTGTATATAAAATATTATAAGCAATGACCCTTCTTTACACAACCACGGATCGCAACAGGTTAAAGTATGAAAACAAGCCACAACCTTAACTCTTATTACAACGTACTAAATCCCAACTAGTTTAACTTACAACTGATAGTGAAAGCATTCTTACAAGCTCACATAACTCAAAACTAAACATATAGCTCCTGCTAGCTCGATCCAACTCATCCTCGAATCCTAGCTCGTACATTGGACTGGGAATCTTTGATACCAACCATTTCCTTTTTAACTGTAGAATAACATAAACAGATTCGCAAGAATGAGCTAACTAGCTCAGCAAGTCATAATAACAATAACTGAGGTTAAATAATGATCAATTGAGATGATTCAGAGGAATCAAGTTTCTTGTCAAACAATCATTAGAATTGGATATTCATTTTAAATTTTTAAACCAAGGTTAGGCTGCTGATCAGTCACACACTAACCCCGAGCAAGGCATGTAATAACCCCAAATTTTTGGACTTTTTGTAATCCTTATGAATAGTGATTTTGCTGATTATGCTGATTAAGGAATATTTTTATGCTACAATATGTAGGAGTTCTTTTATTGATATTCTAAGATCTTATTAGTACTCCATAGAGTATATGAGTGTATGTAAAGATCGTCAGAATTCAAATTCGAACACTATGATTTTTCCCGAAAATCCACCAGATACCAAAAGAATTGAGTATAAGGTAACATGATTAAAAGGATTTAAATTCAAGGATTATAAGAGAGGATCATTAAAGGAATATAAAATATTGAGAAAGATTTAGGGGAACCCAAGTAATAAGATCCCAGATATGATCCCTCAAACGACGAACGAGGACGAAAGTTAAGTGAACTGTATAACATATAAGCGGTCATTAACCAAGTAATTAAGATTTAATCAAAGAGATTAGTGGATGGTGATATCATCACATCACAAGGAGGAGACATGTATAAATGACATAATCAAGATGACCTAAGCATGACCTAGTAGATATTTTGATTTGGTGGATTATTAGCCAAATGTTTTAACCATGGTTAATTCTAATTATGATTAATTAAAGTAAAAGAGAAGTAACCAAATAATTCATCACACAAATCAAAGTTCACTTCTTTTCCAAGAATAAGAAGCTCTCGGCCCTTCCATTTCAAAGCAAGAACAAAAATCAAAATTCAAGATCCAAGCATTGTTATTTCATAAGGTAATTATCCTAGGTCCTTTGTACTTAGTTATGGCTATCCTAGGAATATAAGCCACGAATTCCTTCACAATATTTTTCAATAAATCATTGAATAAGAAAGTGATTAGTGTTCTCAAAAATTTTAATTGTTTGATCTTATGTTTTTGGATAGATCTAGCTTTTGTAAGGACTTTCAAGGGCTATTTCAAGCTTCTTAGTTACTTCTACTCACCAAGGAAGGTAAACCCTCATACCCTAGCTTTATTTTTTTAAGTATTTAGGAGTTGTTATGCTTGATTTAGTATATGAGAAGCATGATCCATGTTTGTTAGATGTTTGGTTGGATTTGTAGTGATTTTAGATATGAATCTTGGTTTATGAATCTTAAGTTATGGTTAATAGATCATGTTTGTGGTTGAATGAGTTGGAACCATGGGGTATGGACTTATTTTTCCTGGATCTAAGTTGTGTTTGATGTATTGATAATGGTTGGTGGTTTGTAGTGAATTGGTAAGAAGTTAGTGTAGTTTAAAATTTGGGAAAACTCGTAAACATAGTCGTCATAATGCCCATTTTCATTTAACTGTTTGTACATAGTGTTGGGACAGAGAGCTCACTGACCAATCTGTAATTTTCCATTTTTAGCTAGATCATGCCGTAAGCTTCGTTTTGGTATGTAGTTCACTTAGATCCGATGTACGGTTTAGGAGAAACGACCGTTTTAAGTAACGGCGTTTCGTGAGCGAACCATTACCCCTCGCTTTACTTTGAAACCTTGATTAAAGTCCTTAAATGACTAATTGGAGTACGAAACAATTATGTAAGGTTAATTAGTCAATTGGTAGCGTATTGGCGAAAGAGTCGCCTTAAAAAGTTAAACGGTTAATTTTATAAAAATCGTGGAGCCAAGAGTACTCGAGCGACTTGTATGAATCGCTAAGCGCAAAAGCGGACGCTAGGGTCTAATTGGTTAAATTCTAGTTTCTTAAGCGACCGTGGTTTAATTCCAGCTTATATGTTGTTTATAGGTTACCAGACTCTCCCCAGGCCTTTTACCACCCCCAGTTGCTCAAGCAAGTTTTCTACCCGTATACGGTTGTTGTGATGTAAATATATGTTTGCATTATCTTGAGATAAATGCATGATTGTTATTAGCAAATCTTGCGATATATTAAAGCATGTTGATATATATATATATGCATGCCTGTTTTGGAATCTTGATATTTCATTGTCGATTAAATTGATTATAAACTGCATAATACCTATGCTAGAGATAACAGCACTTGCGTATACCCTTAGTATAGGGGACCCATAGCTGAACATTTTTCTAAACGGGGAGTCGATGTTCCCGAGTATATTATATATATAAATAGTTTTCAAAACTATTAATCGAATAATATTTATTCGATATTTTTATATTATAAGTAAATATTATTTTACGAATATTCATTTAAGATTCTTATTACGATCAAAAACTATTTTAATTATTTGAATAGAGTTTCCACTTATAAAACTTATTTTATTTAATAAATTAATATTAGTTTGAATATTAATTCAAGGATTTATGACTCCGCTTATTTTATTAAACAATAATCTTTATTTTCTTAAGGAATAATGTTTCGATATTTGCCAAGTATTCAGAAAATGATTGATGCTATCAAATCATTCTTACTTTAAATATTCCTGGAGATTATTTTCAAATTTTATCAAAACTATTTTTTTAAAGCTAGAGCAGATCCCGAAAACTATTTTTTTTAAATCTTCCTTTCGAAAGGGATTTAAATACTCGCTTAAAAATCTGAGGGATCCGGCTCTGTGATGTATTTTTATATTCGCAACAAGGTTGCTGTGTTGATAAAAGAGTTTTTGATTACTTACCCAACACTCGGGAAGTAAAATTCATGGAATGAGTTTAATCCATTAACAGGCATTGCCTGGGAAATATCGGTGAGTTTTCCTTTCCAACTAGATATGACTTCTTGGTGGAGCCGTATCAACAAGTTTCTACTTGGGGAAAGGGGGAACGAGCTTTACATTTCAGAGTCATGGATTTCATCTGAACTAGGAGTGGCGTAAGTGGTCGAGTGGCGTCGGGCCAGCCTTATTATATTGGCCCAAATGGCCCGGAAGTTCCGCTAAAACGGTCCATTCCTTAGGAGTCCAGCATTCGGTTGACAAGTAAATCCTACTATTCTCCTCTACATGTAGAAAATTGTGGGGTTGCACTACTGCGACTGATCATCGTGAGTGGTCTTCCTGGAACGGCAAACTCCCGTAATGAGTTCATCATCCAGTTTGGATATTTCTGTAACACTACCCAGAGCATTTCGATAGAAAGGCTACGGCTGGGTGATTATTGAGTGTTGTCAGGGTCAAATTGTTATAACGATGTTTCCATCGAATGAAGTATCTCGTAACTTTATTCCTTTTAAAATATATATAAAAGATTGATTCCATACAAAGTTTTATCTTGTAACTCCTCCTATATGACGATTTTTTGAAAACTTATTATACCTTGAGCAGTGGTAGTTCAAGTAGTTTTCTAAAGAGTATAAGTATATTGAAGTATTTTTGTAACTTCATCTTCTTTTAAACATATATTCAGTAAGTAATTATCTTACACTTGATTAAGTTGTCAGTAAGTTATCATTTCAGATACTTGCACTATTGATTAAACTATATATTATCTTGTGAGCTGTAATGCTCACTCTTGCTTCATTTCTCCATTACATAACAACAGTTAGGAAGGATGGCCAGACTTAAGTAAACCCAGCGCAAGAGCGTGGGAAGCGTCTTGCGTCTTCCCATTGATATCATAGCTGCCATAGCTGCAGAGGTAGATCTATCTGTGGATCAGGTATCCTACTTTTGGAAATCAATTATGTATATTTATAACTTGGGTTGGATAATGGCAACTAACTGTAAACTTATTAAGTAATCATTTTGGGTTGTAATAACTTTTAATTTATGGATTCAATGACTTGTACTTATTTCAATTTCATCTCTGAGACTATAACGTGTTGGGTGTATGTTATTGTGGGGTCACAACATGAGGTTATTTATTTTTAATTAAGTTAAGAGATATTAATGGAAAGAAAGACCATAACGACCCGGATTCCTGACCCCGGATCTGGGAGTGTTACAGAAATGGTATCAGAGCTAAGCGTTATAAACTTCAGAGATGATGCGATGATATAATAATAAATTTACAAAGATAATAAGAACTCTTTCGAAGTTTGGGGTCCACAACACATACACAATATATAAACCTGTATAAGAAATATTATTTGCAATGACCCTGCTTTACATAACCACGGATCGCAACAGGTTAAAGTATGAAAACAAGCCACAACCTTAACTTTTATTACAACGTACCAAATCCCAACTAATTTGACTTACATCTGATAATGAAATTATTCTTACAATCTTACTATCTCACTACCGAAAGAAGCTCTTGCTAGCTCGATCCAACTCAAACTGGAACCCTAGCCCGCACTTTGGACTGAGGGACTTCACTATCATCCATATCCTTTTTAACTGTAGAATACATAAAAAGATTCGTAAGAGTGAGCTAACTAGCTCAGCGAGTCACAATGACAATAATTGAGGTTAATCAATGATCCAACGAGATGATTCAAAGGAATCAAGTTTATTGCTAAACAATCATTAGAATTAAATATTCATTTTAAGTTTTAAAACCAAGGTTAGGCTGCTGATCAGTCACGCACTAACCCCGAGCAAAACACATATCACTGCTCTAATTACTAGATCCAAGGCACATATTGGCCTATAATTGACCACGAATCTGGTCCACATTTAGAAAACTATCCAATTCTAAAATAATTCAGTGTAATAAACAATGTAATTCAATAAGCAAGATCATAATCAACGGTGATAAATTAATTGTATAAAAGCGTAATGCGATTCATGAGTATCACAAGGGAATATCAAGGTATGTATAAGAAATGGTGTTCAGCCCATAAGAGGATCAAGTATTAGACGAATAATGATTTTACAAGGTTTAGTTCTTTGATGTTATAGAGAATGGTTGGGGTATAAAAGTTTCTGTGTTTTCAAACAATTTTGTTCCAGTGTTTGGTGTTTGGAAGTTATACATTTGGGGAGTAGTATCATATTTGGGTGGTTTGGTATCTGAAAATCAATAAAGGAGGGTTTACAAAGAATAAGGCTTATGGCTCAAGATCAAGAAAAATCAGGGTTCAAGGTTAAATAATTTAAAGCACTTATAATATAAAACATGAGTTATTTTGAATAATAGTGACATGTTATGAAACAGTTCGAAAATATTTACGATATATCTTGAAGAAAAGTTCAGAAGTACTTGCCTTACAGGGCTTTACAACTATTACTGATCGACTCTGAGCCGACTCTGCCGCTCAAGCTTTAACGTCCAATCACTAGATCACATTGGATTCGACTTCGATTCTCAGTTTTTTCTGTTGAAACTCTACTGAGCTCGTCGACTGACTACTAGGTCATCTTTAGTCCATCGTCCACTTTTGGTTTTCCGACTAAAACCTACAGGGTCGAAATACTCTATGTTAAACACCCAGTTATGCTTGACATATCCTCGCTAACAGCCTACCCATAAGATAGCATATTCTGACTCGTAATTATTCATATTATAATACCACATACAACAATTAGGGTTCACGTTCTCGAAATCGGTTCAGTGTTCGTTTTCAGAATATATGTATACTCGTCATTTTACGAAATTAGGGTTATTGGTTTTGGCAAAATATTACATCATATTGCACAATCAAGTTTCGTATAAAATACATGTGTATTTATATAGTCGCTCGACGTTCCGATAATCACCGGATACGCTCCCGTATTTCTATAGTCCAATTTTCCGGAAATCGGGCAGCGTCTCCTTTGTTTATCGGACTACCCATCGAAATATCAATCGACGTTAAATCAACAACTCAATCACCGCAATCCAATTTATAAATCCCAACCACCAATTCGAACCAACAACAACAATTGCAAGTCACAAATTCCCAAACGTCCATTCCATTACAGTTATTAATTATTATTCGTATTTTATAATTATTTATTTTAAAATATTAGGACTCAGAATAAACATCACAGTCCATCGTCGACTCACCGAAGTTCACCATCGACGGCGGCAAAATTTACGGGTACCCGATTAATTTCGGGTTTCCAACATAATTTCACCGATAGATAACTACAAATATTTATGAATTTTCCAGTAATCAAATAATTTGAATAACTATAATATTTCATTCGAATTTTTCAAAAATCAATTCGAATATATCGAATTATGCAGCAACACAAACACGGCAGTACCGAAAAGAACAGGGCAGCCACGCGCACGCGTGGCCGGCCTGAGAAGTTAAGGGAACACAACACCCAGGAACAAAAGCAGGGAACCAGAGTCACACAAGCACAACACTCGACTGAGATATACACACGCATATGCGTGTGTATATATATCAAGATTATGCCTTACCCTAGAGCCAGGCAACCAGACGGAGCTACCAACCGGAAAACAGAACCATCGGCGGGGAACCCACACCAGGGAGACAACCCGAGAAGGAGGAACCGAGTGAGGAGAGAAGTGAGAGATTCCCCCATGTTCTTCCCCTTTTAATTATCTGCTTACCTTAACTGATTGTTTGTTTTGCATTTTTATCTTTTTATTTATTTATTGGTTGACAGATGGTGAAAATGAGAGGCAACACTTGCCCCCTCTATTCTGAAAGACTGACACGTGTGTTTGCAAGGATAATTACGAGTTTTTAAGGCCCGATTGCCCCGAATCTCGCAATTTTATGGACCGAGTCGCTCTCTAAACAATTCCAGAAAATTATGAAAATAGTCTTAAAAGGTTATAAATATCCCGAAGTTAATGAAAACGTAGATTTCATAATTTTAAAATAATTTCTGAAATGCAATATATACCCGCTTTTAACAATTAAACGAAATAACGCGCGGGTGAAATTAATCCCGAAAATTTCCAAAATAATTTTAAAATTCTCGGAATATTCCAAACTTAAATAAATGTGAGTTTCATAATTTTTGAAAAATTGTGGAATTAAATACAGATTTTACAAGTAAACATAATCTGAAAATCATTTAAAGATAAACAATTAATAAAATATTGATTTCTAAATTTTATAAAATCCCAAAAATAATTATTGAAATTATAAAATCATAAAACTAATTTTAGAGACAATCCAAATATTTATGGGTTTAAAACTGTAATAAAATCACCTTTAAAAATAAAACAGAACAATATAACTCAATTTTTAACTACACATTCCAATCCTTTACACCAATAAATCACAGACAGATAGTATATATCAACACGCTGCTGCCAAAACCAAGTCTCATATTTTGTTTAATTAATACTTCCACAATTACATATTTAAACAATTCAAAAATACACGAGTCGTTATATCCTTCCCCTCTTAAAAAGATTCTATCCTCAGAATCTGGTCTAACTAAATAAGTGAGGATATTTATCAAGTATATCTGACTCTAGTTTCCAAGTAGACTCTTCTACTCGAGGATTTCAATCGTACTTACTATAAATATACACTCATTTCCAATGACTCGCCTTTAATGATCAAGAACTTGGATCGATCACTATATGTAAAACAAACTTGGACAAGAGCCCATTGGCTCATAATCAATCACTTAATTCAAATCAAATACTTATCGCTTTAATATTGACAGGCAAAATATACTATACGTACACACTATTGTGATGGTAACATCAACTCATGAACAACTTTATCTATATTTATCAATACCCCGAATGGTTTACTAATTTTAGGACTTAACCTGTCCCTTCTACTCAGACTTATTCAGTCTCTTACAAGATGAAACTTGTACTAACACTACTGGTCCTATTTCTATACTCTTACTCTCTCTCTATACAAATCCACCTTCTTTCTTTGTCTACTCCGAGCTGCTTCAATCAATATCATTATGACCTTGATGTGCTGAATTAACGTAGGATTTGACGACTTTCTTTCTCCCACTTTATTTCAATAAAGTGGGGACTTACACTTGCGTCTATATAAGGCTTGGTAAAGTGGTATTCTAAAGCTGACATTGATGATGAATGATCATCCCAGCTTTCCTTAATAACTCAACCTCTCAACATATCTTATATTTCCTGAATCGCTTTCTCACTTTGATCCTTCGTTTAAGGATGATAGGCGGTGCTCGTTTTCAACTTAGTACCCAAACATTTAAACATCTCTTACTCGTTTCCATTAGTTAAGGCTGAAGAGTAATCTCATATATTCACTTATTATCACCTTTAGGTATTTAAACTTTATATTCCACTCTTTCCAATTCGTTTACATCCAATCCTTTCTTTCTGCACAAGGCATCTGTTACCATACGGCTTTGCTTAGGTAGTTGTTAATGGATTAATTCAGAATCTTTTGTTAACCTTAGTCAAAATTTCATTCTTGAAGACTCAACATATAGTTGCTTTCCTTCTGATCTTTGGAGAAAAATCCTTGGGCATTCCACATAGACTTTCTTATTCCTTGAATAGTTGAGGATGTTATTAATAACTACAATTTGCTTATCTAAGTACTCCTTATACACCACATTCCTTAATTTCTTATAGTCACCTGATACACTTGTTATTTCACATAATATCACCAGAGCTTGCAATGCTCTTAACTCACTTTAATCGTAATCTCTGATATGTTCTCAGGTCGGATCTTAAGTTAATCCCCGAGATATAACATACTTCTTGAATTAGGTCTCGTAAGTAATCAATTCTTCATAGGGGTCACTTATTCTTATTCATTATTTCATTAAACTCCCGATAATCAGTACATACTCTCATAATTTCATTCCTTTTCTCCTTTAACATCACTGGTACACTTCACGATTCGCTTTTTATAAAACCACTCCCTGGGTCTGCTTATCCACTAGGCCTCCAATACTTCGCCTTAATCCTTTGACATGTCCAACACTTCCTAATCCATCTTGAAATTTCTTTCTTATACCTGGTTATCACTATTTTTCTTTAAAATTCCATATATCTTGGCATTTCTTCAATAAGTTAAATACTTTATATTTTGAATTCCGGTAGGATCTCATTTCTTAATTCTTTTACTTGTAGCATCTAAGTGCTGGAAGAAAACCTAGGAATATCGTGATCGTTCTTCTGGGTGCATAATCTTCCTCTTACTAATTGTTAACATCGTGATCTATTATCTTCACTTGACATCTCCTCATCTTTTCTTAACAATTCTGACTAAAAGGTCGTACTACCCATCCTTGTTTCCTTGGGATTATATATCTGACTTTCAACTCCAACTTCTAAAATTCCATAGATAATTCTTCTGGTACAGTTTCTATGTTCGTTCTCTCCTTTTTGTTTATCGCCTGCCTCTACATTTGCTTTTCCTTGTGAGTACATACTTCAAACTTTTATGGTCCGTATAGATCTTACACTTTTCTCCATACATATCATGTTTCCTAATCTTTCAAAACAAATATTATTACTGTTAGTCCCAATTATGAGTAGGATACTTCTGCTCATAAGGTTTCGGTTGTCTGGGTGCATATACAATAACTTTATTGTGTTGCATCAACACACATCCTACTCTCTTATGAGAAACATCACTATAAACTACCAAATCTCATTGATACTTTCAAAATGATAAAGCAGGTGTTGTAACCATTCTTTCATTTACCCCGCAAAACTTTCTTCACCCTTCTCCATTTCATATCAACTTCTTGCTCTTCCTGATTAGCTTTGTCAAAGGTATTGCAATTTTTAAGAAATCTTGCACAAATTTTTAATAACAATCGGTCCATGGTGAAACTTCTTACCTTCATTGATGCTTTTGGTCTTTCTTTATTCATAGTAACTTTAATTTCTACTGGATCTCCTTTGGTCGCCTCCTCACTGACTATTTATGCTTTCTACCATCAAAACTTTCACCTTGTAAATTTTTCATACAACTTCTTTCTTCTTCGACTTCCCAGCTGTCATTAAATACTTGCATGGTCCTTCTTTGACTTTAAGTAACGTAAATACAACCTATTCGGATCTTCCTTCAAGATTATATTTATCAAGTTTAAATATTACTAGTATATCGGTTAATCCAAATGGCAATACTAGAATTTTATAGCAGCAATACTTAGTTTTGAAAATTATCCTTGATATGTCCATAGGTTCAATCTCCAATTGATAACATCCAAATCTTAGAAAATACTCTGCTTCTTTTATCTGGTCAAATAAATCATTAGTTCGAGGTAACAGATACTTGCTCTTGATAGTAAACTTGTTGAGCTTTCACTAGTCGACACATAATCTCCTACTTTCATATAACAAATAATACCGGTGCACCTTATGGGATACACTGGGTCTAATCGTTTCTTCTTCTAGCATCTCTTGCCTCTGCTTTGCTAACTTCCTCACTTTAACTGGTGCCATTTTGTGTAAGGCCTTGGTCACTGGCTTCGTCTCAGGTGCTAAATCAATTGCGAGCTTCATTTCTCTATCTGGTGGAAATATTGATAACTCATCTGGAAACATATCTTGAAACTCCTTAATTGCTATAAAATCTTCAAATTTTGTTTGCTTTTGACTTTTATTTATCTCATAATCACCATAATGCTCACATCTTGATCACCATAATCATCGTTAACAAATTCTTTACCCTCCTTCTCCCTTTATACCTCATCATATTCTCATTAAACGTCTTCAGGACTATCTCTTCATCACGACAGTTTGTCTGGGCATCATGCTTAAATAGTTAATCCATTACTTAGAATAATGTCAAATCCTCTTATCTTAAATGATATTAATTTTTCACAACTTATTGCCAAAAATCTCAATTCCACCATTGGTACTTACTTATTTAACAATTACACGTTCTTAACTTGTTAGTCCTTTAATTCTAATCTTATCAATTCAACAGGGTAATTCATCTCAGCAACAAAACCTTGAGAGATAAACAATTAAGTTTCTCTCACATCTTTTAATACTTTAACGCATAAGGTATTCACCATAATCATCCATGTCATCACGTCCGTATTCTGAATTACATATTTCACAGGAAAATCGCATATTCTCGTTCTGGAAGATGTATTCCTTATTGGAGTAGATTCCCTTGATCCTTAGTGCATCCCTGACTGGGTTAGTGATTTGCAATTCTCGCCATATGCCCTTTTTTGCTTTCCATGCGTGAGAGGTAGATGGAACTTTTCCCGCTTGGTCCATAATACGTTGATTCTGTTTGAAAAACTCTTGCAGAGAATGAAAGTACAACGAAACAACTAGAAGGATTCACAATTCAACAAAAATTAGAGTTGAAAAGAAAGAAGAAACAAGGATTTAAATATGAATGAGACAACCACATTGGTACTTAAGACGACCAGTCTTTCATACCATATGGCATACAACACATGACTAGGTGGCGTCCCACCCGACTCTTCGTCATTCCGACAAAGCGTCTCACCATAACACTGTTTGTCCCAATCAGAAAGCAAAACTTGAGGAGAACAATTAAATTTGAAAGGAATGCAATATCCTCCTTTTTGATATCATCATAAAGAATTTATTAAGAAAAGAAGTTCATACATTTTTAGGAATTAAAAAGGAATATACGCTGTAAGATTGAAGACAAGAACAATATTATTGGTCACCATCCACATTTCACTTGTATTCATCTTTTGAGCTTGTTCGATCATATCCCAATTGTGTCATATAACAACTTTAGAAAGTACGCTGAAATGCCTTCGTAAATTAAGCATTATAGTAGATTCTTACTTGTTAAGTCTTGCGTCTTTAACATCGCACCTACACGTATAATACTTTAACAATTCGATCATAATGACGTTCTTACCAGATAACCTCGAGTGTCCTCCTCTTTAATTTAGAATAACCATGAATCATTCAACATAGCGATCCTTTTGTTAATAATCTTCTTCTTTTGGAAAGGTCTGGAAATCTTCCAATCTCCTTCAGTCACACTCAGACTTCTGTTAAATCAATAAATTCTTTGAACTCTGACAGTCCTAGTAATTGGATGAATAGTTACTACGTACACTGATTCTGTTGTTAATCTTATCAAATAATATTTGCACTTTACTGTTAGGAATAATCAGTTTTCTCATAATCACGGGTTACTTTGTTTTCTGAATTAGCAATACTAAGTCTGAAACAAGCATCCTTCCAAGTAATCCGGGCCTTTTAACAATAAAGAAACTCAAGTACTAACTTGACAACCAATGTTTAAAACTTTTTTTATTTTAAAAGGCTTTTAGAAATTTTGTAAGGGAAAATCTTTTTCGAAAACTTATTTAAAAATTTTGAAAATCACAAATCTGGTTGTCCTTACTATATGAGTTGGTTGTTGTCCTTCTTACCTATAACAAGGTACCATATTAAGGAAACAATCATATAAAAGTCCGTTCACTCCAATCTACCTTTTCTCCTTTATCGTGTCATTTGCCTTCCTTGATCGATGAAAACTTCAATTGTCGTTGCATGTTATCTTATTCGTAGCTTCACATCAAAGCTTCCATACTGGTAATACTCCCGACATTATCGTTGCAGTAGTTAAGTAGAACAGGCTATCTAATAGTCAACAAGTCTATTTCATAGAACAAAGTTTGCTCATATCACATCACATCACTACTTTACATATCACATTTATCATAGCACCATCATTTAATTCTACAAAAATTCCAGATTTATACTTTTCTCTCTAACTCTTTCTAAATTCATCTAATTTATCCCACAACTAATCACGGGTGGCTTAGTCACTAATGGCTTCTTTTAACCTGGTAACAGCTATCCTCTAAAACACTTAAATCTTCTCTCTAAACTTCTTCTCACCTTTATTTATATCTCAGGTACTCACCATTTACTGTAGCTCTCGAATCCATCCTCGTAGGTACTGTTGCTTCATAGGACGAGTTTTAAACTGGGGGTATAGAACATGGTGTAAAGTAAACTGAAAAGATACACTCACAGCTAAATGTCCAGTAAAACAAGAATAAACAGAGGGAGGTTCTTAGATAGGTAGTTTCATATCAAGAGGTGATAAAATAGTGTAGAATAGGTTGAAAGGGTGTAGCTGTTATAATAGAAGGTAATACCATTAATAGTGATGGAAGAACAAGGTGCAAATCAAATCTGGAAGAAGATGACGATCCTCGAACGGAAAGCTCCAAACGATCAGATGATACAGGGAAATCAGGATCTGCCATTGCCGTTGTTTGGAAATCATGTCGCAAGCTAAGAATCCCAAATTGCAACACGAACCGTGCCAGAGACCTACTATATAGTCGCACTCATCCTCACGATGTCTTATCTTTCTATTTCCTATTCCTAATCCTAACCCTCTACCCAATCCCGACAATCTAGGCTTGTTTTATTGACTTATAACCTATAGCTCTGATACCAACCTGTGGCACCCTCCAAACCCGGGTCAGAAGTTTGGGGTCCACAACACATACACAATATATAAACCTGTATAAGAAATATTATTTACAATGACCCTGCTTTACATAACCACGGATCGCAACAGGTTAAAGTATGAAAACAAGCCACAACCTTAACTTTTATTATAACGTACCAAATCTCAACTAATTTAACTTACAACTGATAATGAAATTATTCATACAATCTTACTATCTCACTACCGAAAGAAGCTCCTGCTAGCTCGATCCAACTCAAACTGGAACCCTAGCCCGCACTTTGGACTGAGGAACTTCACTATCATCTATATCCTTTTTAACTGTAGAATACATAAAAAGATTCCCAAGAGTGAGCTAACTAGCTCAGCAAGTCACAATGAAAATAATTACGGTTAATCAATGATCCAACGAGATGATTCAAAGGAATCAAGTTTATTGCTAAACAATCATTAGAATTGGATATTCATTTTAAGTTTTAAAACCAAGGTTAGGCTGCTGATCAGTCACGCACTAACCCCGAGCAAAGCACACAACACTGCTCTAATTACCGGATCCAAGGCACACATTGGCCTATAATTGACCACAAATCTGGTCTGATCACGAATCTGGTCCACATTTAGAAAACTATCCAATTCTAAAACAATTCAGTGTAATAAACAATGTAATTCAATAAGCAAGATCATAATCAACAGTGATAAAACATTTATATAATAGCGTAATGTGATTCATGAGTATCACAAGGGTATATCAAGGTATGTATAAGAAATGGTTTTCAGCCCGTAAGAGGATCAATTATTAGACGAATAATAATTTTGCAAGGTTTAGTTCTTTGATGTTATAGAGAATGGTTGGGGTATAAAAGTTTCTGTGTTTTCAAACAATTTTGTTCCAGTGTTTGGTGTTTGGTAGTTATACATTTAGGGAGTAGTATCATATTTGGGTGGTTTGGTATCCAAAAATCAACAAAGGAGGGTTTACAAAGAATAAGGCTTATGGCTCAAGATCTAGAAAAATCAGGGTTCAAGGTTAAATAATTTAAAGCACTTGCAATATAAAACATGAGTTATTTTGAATAATAGCGACATGTTATGAAATAGTTCGAAAATATTTGTGATAAATCTTGAAGAAAAGTTCAGAAGTACTTGCCTTACAGGGCTTTACAACTATTACTGATCGACTCTGAGCCGACTCTGCCGCTCAGGCTTTAACGTCCAATCACTAGATCACATTGGATTCGACTTCGATACTCAGGTTTTTCTGTTGAAATTATACTGAGCTCGTCGACTGACTACTAGGTCATCTTTAATCCATCGTCCACTTTCGGTTTCCCGACTAGAACCTACAGGGTCAAAATACTCTATGTTAAACACCCAGTTATGCTTGACATATCCTCGCTAACAGCCTACCCATACAATAGCATATTCCGACTCATAATCATTCATATTATAATACCACATACAATAATTAGGGTTCACGTTCTCGAAATCGGTTCAGTGTTCGTTTTCAGAAAATACCTATACTCGTCATTTTACAAAATTAGGGTTATTGGTTTTGGCAAAATATTGCATCATATTGCACAATCAAGTTCGTATAAAATACATGTGTATTTATATAGTCGCTTAACGTTCCGATAATCACCGGATACGCTCCCGTATTTCTATAGTCCAATTTTCCGGAAATCGGGCAGCGTCTCCTTTGTTTATCGGACTACCCGTCAAAACATCAATCGACGTCAAATCAACAACACAATCACCGCAATCCAATTTATAAATCCCAACCACCAATTCGAACCAACAACAACAATTGCAAGTCACAAATTCCCAAATGCCCATTCCATTACAGTTATTAATTATTATCCGTATTTTATAATTATTTATTTTAAAATATTAAGACTCAGAATAAACATCACAGTCCACCGTCGACTCACCGAAGTTCACCTTCGACGGCGGCAAAATTTACGGGTACCCGATTAATTTCGGGTTTCCAAACATAATTTCACCGATAGATAACTACAAATATTTATGAATTTTCCAGTAATCAAATAATTCGAATAACTATAATATTTCATTCAAATTTTGCAGAATTCAATTCGAATATATCGAATTATGCAGCAACACAAACACGGCAGTACCGAAAAGAACAGGGCAGCCATGCGCACGTGTGGCCGGCCAGAGAAGCTAAGGGAACACAACACCCGGGAACAAAAGCAGGGAACCAGAGTCACACAAGCACAACACTCGACTGAGATATACACATGCATATGCGTGTGTATATATTCAAGATTATGCCTTACCCTAGAGCCAGGCAACCGGACGGAGCTACCAACCGGAAAACAGAACCATCGGCGGCGAACCCACACCAGGGAGACAACCCGAGAAGGAGGAATCGAGTGAGGAGAGAAGTGAGAGATTCCTCCTGTTCTTCCCCTTTTAATTATCTGCTTCCTTTAACTGATTGTTTGTTTTGCATTTTTATCTATTTTATTTATTTATTGGTTGACAGATGGTGAAAATGAGAGACAATACTTGCCCCCTCTATTCTGAAAGACTGACGCGTGTGTTTGCAAGGATAATTACGAGTTTTTAAGGCCCGATTGCCCCGAATCTCGTAATTTTACGGACCGAGTCGCTCTCTAAACAATTCCAGAAAATTATGAAAATAGTCTTAAAAGGTTATAAATATCCTGAAGTTAATGAAATCGTAGATTTCATAATTTTTAAAATAATTTTTGAAATGCAATTTATACTCGCTTTTAACAATTAAACGAAATAACGCGCGGGTGAAATTAATCCCGAAAATTTCCAAAATAATTTTAAAATTCTCGAAATATTCCAAACTTAAATAAATGTGAGTTTCATAATTTTTGAAAAATTTTGGAATTAAATACAGATTTTACAAGTAAACACAATCAGAAAATCATTTAAAGATAAATAATTAATAAAATATTGATTTCTAAATTTTATAAAATCCCAAAAATAATTATTGAAATTATAAAATCATAAAACTAATTTTAGAGACAATCCAAATATTTACGGGTTTAAACCTGTAATAAAATCACCTTTAAAAATAAAACAGAACAATATAACTCAATTTTTAACTACACATTCCAATCCTTTACACCAATAAATCACAGACAGATAGTATATATCAACACGCTGCTTCCAAAACCAAGACTCATATTTTGTTTAATTAATACTTCCATAATTACATATTTAAACAATTCAAAAATACACGAGTCGTTATAACTTAATTAGTCTGTCCACTATTACCTAAATGGCAGCGTGGTTCGCTTTCATCCTTGGTAATCCGACTATAAAATCCAGAGCAATATGCTCCCATTTTCATTTTGCATCTCTAACAGTTGTAATAATCCACTAGGTACCTGATACTCCGCTTAATTCTTTGATATGCCTAACATTTACTAATCCATTCTGAAATTTTCCTTCTTATATCTGGCCACCAATATTCTTCTTTAAATTTTTGTATATCTTGACACTTCCTGGATAGATTGAATATTTAGAATTGTGAGTTTCATGTAGGATCTCATTCTTTAATTCCGTCACTTGTAGCATCTAAGTCCTGCCGTGATCATTCTTCTGAGTGCGTAATTTTCCTCATACTAAACTGTTAGTTAACATCCTAATCTATTATCTCCTCTTGACATCTCTTTATCTTCTATAACAACCCAGGCTGAAAGGTTATACTATATATCCTTGCTTCCTTTTGGATTATAAATTCTGACTTCCAGCTCCAACTTCTGAAATTCCATAGATAACTCTTCTGGTGCAGTCAACACATTCACTTTTTCCTTTTTTCTTATCGTGTTGTCACTACATTTACTTTTCCCCGTGAATACATACTTCAAACTCTTAGGGTCCGTATAAATCTCACACCTTTCTCCATACAGATAATGTTTCCAAATCTTCAGGGTGAATACTATTACTGCTAATTCCATATCATGAGTAGGATACTTTTGCTCATGAGGTTTCGGTTGTCTAGATGCATATGCAATAACTTTATTGTGCTGCATCAACACATAATCTAATCCCTTATGAAAAGCATCACTATAAATTACAACTCTTCTTGATCATATGGAAGTGATAAAATATGTGCCGTGATCAATCCTTTCTTCCATTCCTAAAAACCCTTTTCATACTTCTCATTATATACAAACTTCTCACTTTTTCTGGTAAGCTTCGTCAAAGGCGTCGCGATCTTCGAGAAATCTTGAACAAATTTTCGATAATATCATGCCAACCCTACGAAACTTCTTACTTCTATTGGTGTTTTTGGTCTCTCTTCCCATTCATAATAGCTCCACTCTTCACCGGATCCACTTTGATTTCTTCATCACTGACTATATATCTTAAGAATTAAACTTCCTATAACCAAAACTCACACCTTGAAAACTCAACATACAACTTCTCCCTTCTCACAATTCCCAAAGCTATTCTTTAATGCTCCTTATGGTCCCCTGTTAACTTCAAGTAAATCAAGATATCATCTATATACATGATTACAAACTTATCCAAACATTCCTTAAAGATTATGCTTATCAAGTCCATAAATGATGCTGGTGCATTAGCCAATTCAAAAGACATTACTAGAATTTCATAAATGACCGTACCTAGTTCTGAAAGCTATCTCTGGTACGTCTTCAGGTTTAATCCTCAATTGGTGATTTCCGGATCTCAAATCAACCTTAGAAATAAAATACTTTGCTCCTTTTAGCTGTTCAAACAATTCATCAGTTCAGGGTAACAGATACTTGTTCCTGATAGTAAATTTGTTGAGCTCCCGATAGTCGATACATAGTTGCATGCTTCCATCTTTCTTTTTAACAAATAACACTGGTGCATCTCATGGGACACACTGGGTCTAATCATTCATTCGTCTAACAACTCTTTCAATTTCTTTGCTAACTTCTTCATTTCAACTGGAACCATTATGTACGGGGCCTTGGACACTGGTTCCGTTCCAGGTGCTAAGTCGATCGCGAACTCAATTTCTCTATCTGGAGGAAGTCCTGGTATCTTGTCTGGAAACACATCTAGAAATTCACTGACCACTAGAATATCTTCAAGTCTTGCTGACTCCTGATTTCTATTTATCACCTAAATAGTATAATGCTCACATTTTTACAACAATAACTTTTTATCTTGAATCTTTGTTAAAAACTTCTTTACCTACCTCTGACCTTTAAACATCATTATATTTTCATCCGGCATCTGCATACTCACCTTCTATTACGACATTCTATCTGAACATCACGCCTCGATAACCAGTCCATTCCTAGAATAACATCCAATTTTCCTGATTTAAATGGTATTAAATTGGCACAAAACTTAATGCCAGAAATATCAATCTCACAATTGGTGCACACTTGGTTAACAGATACACGCTCCTGATTTGCTAATTCTACAATCATAATCTCATTTAACAATTCAACTGGGCAGTTCAATGTTGCAACGAAACCTTGAGAAATAAACGATCGAGTTGCTCCCGAATCTACTAATACTTTGGCATATAAGGACTTCACAGTAAACATTCCTTCCATCACATTCGTATTATGAATAGCATCTTTCACAAACATATCATAAATTCTCACCCTTGGAGGCTCATCCACTATAGGAAGAGATCCCACGATTCTCAACGCATTACTGACCGGGCTGGTGTTTTATAATCTTTTGCAATATATCCTGGTTTCCCACTTTTGAAACATGTAAATTCTGTTGCTGGAACTTTGCCCGCTTGATTCGTGATTAGAAAACTTTCGTAAAGAACAACAGTGCAACACAATAATTAGAAGGATTCATGATTCAATAAATTTATAGTTGAAAAATAAAGAATAAGTAATGATTTGAATAGAAATGAGAAAACCATATTGGTACTTAAGATGGCCAGTCTTTCGCACCATATGGCATACAGCACAGGATTAGGTGGCGTCCCACCAGACTCTTCGTTATTCTGATTAGAAAACTTTCGTAAAGAACAACAGTGCAACACAATAATTAGAAGGATTCATGATTCAATAAATTTATAGTTGAAAAATAAAGAATAAGTAATGATTTGAATAGAAATGAGAAAACCATATTGGTACTTAAGATGGCCAGTCTTTCGCACCATATGGCATACAGCACAGGATTAGGTGGCGTCCCACCAGACTCTTCATTATTCTGATAAAGCATCACACCATAACACTGATGTCTCAATCAAAAAACAAATCTTGAAGGGAAAAAATGATTTGGAAAGGAATACAACAATCTTCTCTTTCTTATCACCTCATAGAACTTATAATGAAAGAAGTTCATACTTATTCAAGAGTCAAAAAGAATATATACTATAGTATTATAGAAAAGAATGATACCGTTGGTCACCATCCACATTTCACTTAGGTACACCTTCAGAGCTCGTTCGATCAATAGATCCCATTTGAGTCATATAATAACTTTATAAAGTCCGCTGAAATGCCTTCACAAATTAAGCACTATAATAGATTCTTATTTGTTAAGTCTTGTGTCTTTTAGTGTTATACCTCCACGTTTAATATTTTAATAACTCGACCATAATTGCGTTCATACAGAATTTACAATCATAACTTCAAATTTCGTCTTTGCGACTTGGAATAACTAATAGTCATTTAACATCTTGACTCTTTTGCTAATAATGTTCTTCATTTAGAAAAGTCTAGAAATCTTCTCAATCTCCTTTGATCAAATTCAGGCTTCTTTTAAATCAATGAATTCATTAAACTCTAATAGTCTCAGGAATTGGATGAAATTTTTTTCCATACGCTAATTCTGTTGTTAAAATTATCAAACAAGATTTGCACTCCTTTGTCGTGAAAGTTTAAAACCTCCGGAATAACGGGTCCACTTGGGCCCTCTAAGTTAACCATACTATTTCTAGAACAAGTATTCTTCTAGGTAATCTGAATCTTATAACAAAAACTCAAGTAGTAATTTAACAACCAATTTTTAAAATTTATTTTGTTTAAAGAACCTTTAGAAATTTTTTTAAGAAAATCTCTTTAAAAAAACTCAATTAAAATTTGAAAATTGCATATATGGTCGTCAATACTATATGAGTTGGTTGTTTTCCTTCTTAACCATAACAAGGTACCAAATTAAGGAAATAATCACGTAAGGACCCATCCACTTCATTCTATCTTCTGCCCCTTATTGCGTCCATCTTGCCTGCATTAATCAATAAAAACTTCAGTTATGCTGCATATTATCTTATTCGTAACTTCACCTCAAGGCTTCCATACTGGTAATACTCCCCTCATCATTTTTTCTATCATTAAGTACAATAGGTCTATCTAATAATCAACAAGTCTATTTTATAAAACAATGTCTGCTGATATCACCTCACATCGCTACTGTACATATCACATTCGTTATAACACCATCATCTAATTCCAAGAAAACTCTGGATCTCCAATCTTCTTAAACTCCTTTAAAACCCATCTAGCCCACTCCACAAGATAATCATGGGTGGCATACTTACTGGTGGCTCCATATAACCTGGTAGCAGTTATCCACTAGAATACATGAATCCTCTCTCTAGGTTTCTTCTTACCTTTCTTAATATCTCATGCACTCACCATATACTGTAGCTCTTGAATCCATCCTCGTAGGTTTTGTTGCTCCATAAGACAAGTCTTAAGCTGATGGTATGGAATAAAGTGTGGGGTAAACTGAAAAGATGCATTCGCTGATGAATGTCCGGTAAAACCATAATCAACAGGTAGGGGTCCTCGAATAGGTGGCCTCACATCAGGGGATGCAAAAATAGCTTAAAGAGGTGTAGCTATCACAACATGAGGTAATACAACTAATACTGGTGGAAGAACAAGGTGTGAATCAAATCGGGGTGGAGATGACGGTCCTCGAACAGAAGGCTCTGAATAGAGAAAATAGGATCTGCCATTGACATTATCTGGAAATCACATTACAAGATAATAATCTCGAATCGCAACATGAATCATACTGAAAACCTACTATACAGTTGCACTCAACCTCACAACGTCATATCTTTCTATTTCTTATTCTTTATCCTAACCCTCTACCCAATCCCGACAATCTAGGATTGTTTCAGTGACTTATAACCTATAGCTCTGATACCAAACCTGTGACGCCCTCCAAACCCGGGTCAGAAGTTTGGGGTTCACAACACACATACAATATATAAACCTGTATATAAAATATTATAAGCAATGACCCTTCTTTACACAACCACGGATTGTAACAGGTTAAAGTATGAAAATAAGCCACAACCTTAACTCTTATTACAACATACCAAATCCCAACCAGTTTAGCTTACAACTGATAGTGAAAGCATTCTTACAAGCCACATAACTCAAAACTAAACATATAGCTCCTGCTAGCTCGATCCAACTCATCCTGGAATCCTAGCTCGCACACTGGACTCAGAATCTTTGCTACCAACCATTTCCTTTTTAACTGTAGAATAATATAAACAGATTCGCAAGAGTGAGCTAACTAGCTTAGCAAGTCATAATAACAATAACTGAGGTTAAACAATGATCAATTGAGATAATTCAGAGGAATCAAGTTTCTTATTAAATAATCATTATAATTGGATATTGATTTTAAATTTTAAAACCAAGGTTAGGCTGCTGATCAGTCACGTACTAACCCCGAGCAAGGCATACGGCTCTGCTCTATAAACCGGATCCAAGGCACACATTGGCCTGATACGATCACGAATCTGGTCTAACAATGAATCTGGTCCACATAAAGAAAACTATCCAATTCTAAAACAATTTCATATGATAAACATTGTATTCAACAAAATAGAATCATAATTAACATTGTTAAAACATTTGTTTCAGCGTATAATGCAATTCATGAGTATCACCGGAGCATATCAAGGTATGAAGGAAGAATGGATTCAATCCTGTAGAAGAATCAGGTATTAGATGAACAATGGTTTAATGATTATATAGGGTGTAGATATTTGATGTTACAAAGTGTTGTAGAGTATATAAGTTTCTGTATATTTGAGCAATTCTGTTCCAGTTTTTGGTACATGGTGTATATGTATTTGTGGGGTAGTATCATATCTATGTTATTTAGTATCTGAATATTTGATAATCAATGGTTCACAATGAATAAGGCTTACAACTCAAATATCGAATGATATGATCGGGTTTTAGGGTTAAGCCACCCTGCTGTCACATGCTAACATTGGGTATAACTCAGGTATATTTAAAGCATTTGCAATATAAAACATGAACATCAGGGTATACTTGCAATATATCTCGAGAATGTTTAAGAATACTTGCCTTATCACAAATGATTTCCAACTTCACTTGCATTCGTCTAACATTTTTACTCAACAACCATTTGTCTTCTTTTTCTATACCTCTCTTCTTCTCACTGATCACTTGCATTCTTTTTCTACGCCTCGGTTCTATTTATTGATCACCTGGTTTCCTTTTTTACGCCTCGTTTCCTCTGCTAGGTCTTATAAGTATCTATCAATACTTAATCTCATATTATTCTAATCGTCACATAGACGTTACCAGCTTCTATCTACCCTTCGTTTCACCCAAATCTGATTTACGGATTGAAAGTTATGACTTAAACAGTCAAACAATAAACACGTAGCCATATAACACATTAACCAGATAGCAGATAGCACATAGCACATAGAATGCAAGGTATTCGATAAAAATATTTTTTCAAAGAAGGTTCGGGATAAAAATGATTTTTCTGGTATTTAATACGAATTTTTGAACATTTTTCGGAATTAAAACAGGTACCAGAATCATTTTATAAATAATTAACAGGGTTCGAATACCCGAATTCGACTTTAAAATCATTTAATAATAATTATCGAGCCTTGAATATAATTTAAAAAGATATTTTAAAGCTCGAAACTATTTTTCGGAATTTTTAAATTAAAAGAAATAATTAAATCTAAATAAATAATAAATTAAAATTAATTAATAAATAATTGAATTAATGAATAAATAATTAAATCAATTAATAAATTAATATTTAAATTAATTTACCAATTAAATAATTAATTATTAACTAAAATTATTAATTAAATAATTTAGATTTATTTCTGAATTTAAAATGAATTTTGGAATTAAAAATTGAATTTTTAGAAATTAAATAAGGAATTTTTGAATTATTTTTTTAAAAAAACTCAGAAACAGATTTCTAGAATTGAAATTGGGGTAAAACAGATTAAAGTTGTGTCTTTTATTTAGGAAAACGGGTCACCAAGAACATGGTCGGGTTGCCAAGAACAACCCGCCGGAATCTGGGTTTTCCGGAATTCAGCCGGCGAGCTGGCATTTGGCCCCAAAAATGAACCGTTTGATTTGGTGTTTGGTCCAATCTGTTTTAAATACAACCAGTATTCCAAATCAAACAAGAATCAACATCAATAACCCTTAGATTCCAAACTCTGGCCAAAAACGATTCATCACCGGCGAGTTCATCGAAAAAATCCGAACTTGCTCATTTCTTAATCAAATTAAACGATTTAACTATCAAAATAAAGCTCTAACCACATACAACATGTTCATGTAATCATATGCAATCACCAACTCAAGAACAATTCTAAAAATCGAATTGAAAATTTGACAAAAACTAAAAACTCGTTTTTAATCAAATCTTAACTAAAATCATGAAATTTATATACTAAAATGATATTTGCAACCTCAGGAATCATAATCAGTCAACAAAACATTCAAACAATCACTCTAAATCAAAATTTGAATTTAAATTTAAATAAATAAGAAAATGAAAATACGAAATCGATAAATATACGACCTTATACGATGATTCTGATAAGGATACGATCGTCTCGTTGAGAGCTTCGATTTGACTATTCATACACCTTCATCGGATTCCAATAACGTCTTCAAATCCTCGTTCGATTGCGAAGAACACGAAGAACACTGTTTGTTTCTCTGGATAATTATAAAATTTTACTGTCGAATTATGTTTATCTGTAAAAAATAAAGTACGGTAAGGGCTATTTATATATACGGAATATTGGTACCCCGTTGGATCATATCGGATACAAAAATAGAATACTTAATCATTAAGTATTAACAAAACTGATCCAATTCGGTACAGGTTTTGAGATAATTATCAAAACCAGGCTTTTTGTAAATACAGGCTTGGTCTCAGCGCTTTGGTTACATGAATTACGAGAAGATAATATAATAGTTTAATCAAAATATCTCGTTTCTCGAAAATACGGGTTTTATTAATTACCGAAACGAATATTGTATCAAAAAATTTAAGCCAGGAACCGCACGGGTAAAACCGTACTCCGGATCGAAAAAGTCAAAACACGCAAAATGCTCGGTATAATCAAATTAGTTTAGAAAGGAGTTTTCCCGAGACTTCCGGGTTGTAAAAACGTAAAAACGGTTGACGTTTATTCAAACTAATATATAATTACTTGGAAAAATAATTTATTAAATCCATAAATCATTTGAAAAATCATACAGTAACAAATGAATTAATAAAAAAATATCAAAATTATCTATACTTTATTTTGGATATATAAAAATTAAAATACTCAAATTTTACCACATTAAAGCATCCAAACACAAATACCAATTAACATATAATTCACCAAAATTCACATAATAATCATAGAATATTTATTTATTGACAAAAATAATTACACGTCATATCCGGGATATTACATTGGATGCTCCAAAATTCTTCTTGAATTTGAGCTTGGCAAACCTTCTGGATAGAAAAGCCAGATGTTCATCTATGTTTTCCATATCATCTTGACTAAGATGGTCTTCATGTTCAGCTACTAGCCCTTTTCCTTTGCCTTCACAAGGGTTTGGTGCAGATTCCACAGCTTCTACCTTCATCTCTTTCTCTCTCTCTTGCTCAGCAACCAATGCAATGGATCCTCCCTTCTTCCTTCCTTTTTACAGGTTCTCATCCTGTTCTATCTCAAGCTCATAGGTCTTTAGAATGTCATACAGTCTATCCAAAGTAAATTCCTTGTAATCTTGGAAATTTCTAAGAGAGATCATCACAGGCTTCCATTCCTTTGGTAGAGATCTAAGGAATTTGAGATTAGAATCCTTTGTGTGGTAGATTCTTCCATGCATCTTTAGAGCGTTTAGCAGTTTGAAATCTACTAAAAATGTCAGTTAATGTTTCACTGTCTTCATAATGAAATTGCTCATACTGCTGAATCAAGAGTTGCATATTATTTTCCCTTACTTGCTCCGTTCCATCACATATAACTTGAATTGTATCCTATACATCCTTAGCAGTTTTGCAATTGATGATGTTGTCAAACATGTCACCATCAACACCATTGAACAAAATGTTTATGGCATTCTTGTCCTTATGAACTTGCTCAATATCTAGTTCAGACCATTCTGCTCTAGGCTTTGGGATAGAATTCTCATTGCCTGTAGCAGCTCTCATAGGAACATGAGGGCCTTTCTCAATACAATCCATATTGTAATGAGTACCTGAAACACAAACAAATAAAGCGTGAAAGTAAAAGAATTCGAGTCAGTGAACTTTAACGACCACTGATGACAAGCACATAAACTAAAAATTAACACCAAGTCCCCGGCAGAGGCGCCAAAAACTTGTTAGGGCGAAAACACGCGCTAATATTCACGCAAGTACACGCGTTCGCAAGTAGTATAAGATATAAATTAGATTCGTTCCCACATAGACTGGTTTAGGTTAAGTTCAATTTATGCACCTATGCAACAATGTATGGTTATCGCTCAATGCTAAGACAAATAACAAATTGGTTTTTTATTAAACTAAGAGATTATACTAAATAATATTAACTAAGAGAATTGAGGTTGAATTACTATGTATGACAAACATGGGATTCTAACTTCATCAAATACTTCATTCAATAGCCTTTTCATTCTTAACCTTAGCATGTGATGGTGATGATACTAATCAGATAACACGAAACTGATAAACGCCAACTTTCGTTGCACGAGTACCATTCTACTAGACATCCACAAAAGAGATAGAAGCTGAATAGGCACCAATTATATTTAGACCCTATATGTCTATAGAATTTGACAACATAATGGTTTAAGCACAAGTTATCTATCTTGATTACATAGGGCAAGTAAAACGGTTAGAGTTACCCACTAATCATGCATACGATACATGAACCTATGCTAGCATGGCAAGTTCTAAACCTCTATATTCACTGTCGCTTCAATAGAGATTAACACGCTATCTTATATGTTAGCTACGCACATAAGACGAATAAGCACAACCAATACTAGGATATCACTCAATCACCACACACCAAGATATCAAAACAATTAACTATTGAAATCCATAAGTAAATCCGCTAGAATCCAATGATAACGATTAGCCCATAATTGAACTCATCGTCATCATGGGTTCCAATGAAAGCATGGTATAAAACAAGGTCTTAATAAACTGAATAATAATTAAAGTATGAATAAACGAGATCTAGGTTCAACAAGAACGAAAATGTGCATCTAAAGTTACAACTAATTCAAAGAATCACAAGTTGAAAACAAGATCCTCTTTTTCGGAGTTGTTTAGTACTTCTAGGTCTTCTCCTTGGTATCCCAATCTTCCGGATGATGAAAACTCTTTTTTTTAAGTATATATACGGCCCTAGTGGACCTGGACCCTTAAAATCGTCAAATTCCACTCAAAAAAGGCTTTTTCAGCGAAATCAGCGACCGACCGCGCCTCAGGCGGCCGCCTCAGCTCTCCGGGCGGGCGCCTCAGCTCTCCGGGCGGCCGCCCCACATCCCAGGCGGGCGCCTGGAGCCTGTATGGAAAAAATTCTGATGAATCTTATTTTGGCCATAACATGAGTTCTACTCGTCAGAATTAGGCGATTCAACTGCCCACGCGAAGCTAACGAGATTCTCTACAACTTGACAATGGACTTGGATTCCAATTCTGATCACTTTTCATCATATTTCCTCTAAAAGATCTTTTCTTCATTTAACTGATACCTGAAATGCAATAACACAAAAACACATCAAAATACCAACAACTTGAGTCCAAAATACCAATTTAAGCTTGTAACAAAGCGTTCCAAGTGGATATAAAATCCACTTATCACACCCCCAAACTTGATTCGATGCTTGTCCTCAAGTATAAACATACTCAAAACTACAAAACAAACCTAATGCATGAATGTAACTACGTGAATGCAACTAAATGATAATGCAATCGATCCCCTCTGAATAACCATAACCAAATGAATAAGCCAATGCCTCTAAGAATGCAATGACTTTAAACAGAGCTCGAATAAATCCCACAAACCAACTCACAAACCAGAAACGTGTGTGTGTGGAATGCTCAACAGATATCTCTCGATACTAGATCAATAACCATAAATTATCTATCATCAAAACAATCAAAAGTTCATAAACAGAATAGACAATAAATGCATTATGGCTCACAACACCTCCTTTCTACTAGAGTTATACAAGGATTCATGTTATTATTGAACACATAACAAGGATGCTTACTTGATCGTGTAATGAATGAGGTCCCAAAAGACTTATGCAATAATACCCATGTAGCGAGCGTTAGGTTAGCGGATCCCAGACTATAAAAGCCTTAGGTCACTAGGCACAAAGTCCCCTAGAACTTAATAACTCGAGTATTAAAGAGCTCACTCTTGATCAATTATGCATAAACACATACTTTTTTTTTCTCTTTTTTTCTTTTTTTTCTTTTCTGAATGAGTGTGTTTCGCTCCATCTCATTCAACCCTAGACTACTCATAAAAATATGAGCCGACTACTAGCCATTTGATGCCTAGCCTTACAACAACTAGCAATGAAATTCGGGTTTTTCTCCAGATAAAAAAATCAGTGTTTTTACGTCATTACGAGAATATCACAAATTCTAAATATAACCCAAGTGATTAAATCTCAATAACAAACAAGTATGATCATGATCTAGATCAAAAGCAACCCTATAAGACTTTGTGAAAATATTTGTTTCTGGCATGCAAATCAATTCATTAGGACTTAAACATCCCTCTATTCGTCATCACCACACTCAAATCAACATCAACTTATCAAATATCATAGTTCATCTTAAGGGATCATGCTAAATATGCATGCAAATGCAACTATATGAAATTACATAAAAATAAACAAATATGTCCTAAATGAACAATCATGCAAAAATATGAATGAACTACAACTAAACATGCAATATGAATCTATATGGACACACACACACTACTAATCCTTACATTATCACCCCCAAACTTAAAATTTTTAATGTCCTCATTGAAGGTAATAATAAGGATTTTAGGCATACCTAGTTAGCGGAAGAGTCACCCTCATCGGGTGGAGGATCAGGTGGCCAATCAACCTCGCCACCAGTGTCTCGGACAACAGTACCGAAAGCGTGTGTCAAATCTTCAGAAAAATATCGGTGGATGTCATGCATGGCCTCCATACGCCTAGTCAATCTTCTATACTATACATCACCAACACCAATCCTATTAACTACCTGTTGCACATGAGAAGAACCCTCTGTAGGCACGGGAATATCCGTTCAACCACTCTCTACATCATCAAAAATATATCCCAACCCCATATCATGGGGTGCACCTAAGAATGAATAACTCAAGTGATATGGTAGTGGGTGAAGCTCAAGTGTGAAAACATCTTCAATAGACGGCTCGAGACGCTCTTGAGAAATTTCAGCTCTGCTAACCCAAGAGAATTGAATGGCATATCTAACTTTCTCTTCCATGGAGGTGCATTCAAAACCGGCAGTTGCTCTACTTCTTCCTTGTCATCAATAACTGATTTCCTCATTAAGGATCTCTCTAAAGTCTCTGACTTTGGCAATTGCTCAAGTTCCGAATTTACTACAGAGTCGACCCACTCTACTTTAAAGCACTCCTCTTTAGCTGTGGGTAACTTTATTTCCTTGAACACATTAAAAGTGACCTTTTGATCATAAACCTTCATCGAAAGCTCTCCTTTTTGCACATCGATCATAGTTCGGCCTGTAGCCAAGAATGGTCTTCCCAAGATAGTGGGAATCTTCTTATCTTCCTCGAAATCAAGAATTACAAAGTCAGCAGAGAAGAAGAGTTTATCCACCTTGACCAAGACATCCTCTACTATACCTCGTGGATAAGCGATGGAACGGTCAGCTAGTTGCAATGACATGTATGTTGGTTTTGGATCAGGTAGACCAAGCTTCTTGAAGATAGATAAGGGCATCAGATTGATGCTAGCTCCTAAATTACATAAACACTTGTCGAATTATAAGTTTCCGATGGTGCAAGGAATAGTGAAGCTTCCAGGATCATTAAGCTTCGGAGGCAACTTTTGTTGCAGCACAGCACTGCATTCCTCCGTAAGAGCAACGGTCTCTAAGTCATCGAGCTTCACTTTCCGAGAGAGAATACCTTTCATAAACCTCGCATAGCTAGGCATCTGTTCAAGAGCTTCAATGAAAGGTTTGTTGATATGAAGTTTCTTGAACACCTCCAAAAACTTCTCAAACTGCTTATCCATCTTTTTCTTCTGCAGCCTCTTAGGAAAATGAGGTGGAGGATTGATCTATTTCTCCCCTGTATTACCCTCAGGAGGAGTGTGTTCCACAGTAGTCTTCCTTGGTTCCACCTCTTCTTCCTTCTACATTTCTTCTTCAGCCACAACTACATTTTCTGAATCTTGAGATTTTTCAGGCTCTTCGTCTTGCTGAATTTTGGAGCTTGCGACCTTTCCAGACCTCAAGGTGATGGCGTTGACCTGTTCTTCAACTTCCCTCTTGCCTGGATTTGTTTCTGTATCACTAGAAAGCGTTCCTGGTGGTCGATTCAATAATGCATTAGCAATTTGACCTATTTGGTTCTCCAGAGTCTTGATAGAAATAGCCTGGCTTTAGCATATAAGAGCCTAGTTTTTGCACATAAGCCTCAACTCCTCCAATTCAGATTTTTCATTCAAAGATAGACATGCATCATGATTTTGTTGTTGAATTTGGAGTTGTTATTTTGGTGCATTTTGTTGCTAAAAACCAGGAGGGTGAATAGCTTATTTCCAAACTGCTGGAATGGCTGTTGCATCGCATTCTGATTGTTGCTCCAGCTGAAGTTAGGATGATTCCAGTTGTCAGGATAATAAGTGGCAGGAACTGGCTGCTGCGATCTTTGTAAGTTACTCACAAACTGAGCTGAGTCACTAGATATACCGCATTTCTCTATCACATGCAGACCTGCACACAGCTTACAAACACTGGTTATATGCTTAACACCATAGTTAGCCAGAAAATCGATCTTCATAGACAACGCCTTCAGTTGAGCAGTGATAGCCGTAGCTGTATCCACTTTAAGAACTCCTGCTACCTTGCCCTGTGGAAATCTCTGGGTTGGATACTGATATTCATTAGCAGCTATCATTTCAATTAGATCATAAGCTTCCTCATAGTTCTTCACCCATAAGGCTCCACCCGATGCTGCATTGAGCATGGGTCTGGACTGTGCTCCCAACCCATTATAAAAACAAATGTGATCATCCAATCAGGCATTCCATAATGAGGACACTTCCTAAGCATCTCCTTGTAGCGCTCCCAAGCTTCATATAAAGATTCTCCTAATTGCTGCACAAATTGAGTAAGAGTATTCCTGATTGCAGCTGTCTTAGCCATAGGGAAGAATTAAGTAAGAAACTTCTGAGCAAGATCTTTCCAAGTAGTAATCGGACCAGCTGGTAGAGAGTGTAACCAGCTCTTAGCCTTGTCCCTCAGAGAGAATGGGAACAGTCTCAGCTTCACATCATCTTCAGAAACACCGTTGAACTTGAAGGTGTCGCAGATCTCAATGAAATCCCTAATGTGCATATTGGGATCTTCCGTTGAAGAACCCCCAAACTGGATTGAATTCTGCACCCATTGAATTATGCCAGGCTTGATCTCAAATGTATTAGCTGTGATAGCTGGCCTGACAATGCTAGATTGAATGTCATTGATCTTGGGTTGAGAAAAATCCATCAAGGCTTTCGTTCGTGCTGCTGGATCTCCCATTGTAATGAGTACATGAAACACAAACAAATAAACCGTGAAAGTATAAGAATTCGAGTCAGTGAACTTTAATGACCACTGATGACAAGCACATAAACTAAAAATTAACACTGAGTCCCCGACAGCGGGGCCAAAAACTTGTTACGGCGAAAACACGCGTTAATATTCACGCAAGTACACGCGTTCACAAGTAGTATAAGATATAAATCAGATTCGTTCCCACAGAGACTGGTTTAGGTTATGTTCAATTTATGCACCTATACAACAATGTATGGTTATCACTCAATGCTAAGACAAATAACAAATTGGTATTTTATTAAACTAAGAGATTATACTAAATAACATTAACTAAGAGAATTGAGATTGGATTACTATATATGACAAACACGGGATTCTAACTTCATTAAATACTTCATTCAATAGCCTTTTCGTTCTTAACCTTAGCATGTGATGGTGATGACACTAATCAGATAACACGAAACTGAAAAATGCCAACTTTCGTTGCACGAGTACCATTCTACCAGACATCCATAAAAGAGATAGAAGCTGAATAGGCACCAATTATATTGAGACCCTATATGTCTATAGAATTTAACAACATAACGGTTTAAGCATAAGTTATCTATCTTGATTACATAGGGCAAGTAAAACGGTTAAAGTTACCCACTAATCATGCATACAATACATGAACCTATGCTAGCATGGCAAGTTCTAAACCTATATATTCACTGTCACTTCAATAGAGATTAACACGCTATCTTATATGTTAGCTACGCACATAAGACGAATAAGCACAACCAATACTAGGATATCGATCAATCACCACACACCAAGATATCAAAATAATTAACTATTGAAATCCATAAGTAAATCCGCTAGAATCCCACGATAACGATTAGCCCATAATTAAACTCATCATCATCATGGGTTCCAATAAAAGCATGGTATAAAAAAAGGTCTTAATAAACTGAATAATAATTAAAGTATTAATAAACGAGATCTAGGTTCAACAAGAACAAAAACGAGCATCCAAAGTTACAACTAATTCAAAGAATCACAAGTTGAAAACAAGATCTTCTTTTTCAGAGTTGTTCTGTGCTTCTAGGTCTTCTCCTTGGTATCCCAATCTTCCCAGATGATGAAATCCCTTTTTTTAAGTATATATACGCCCCTAGTGGACCTGGACCCTTAAAATCGTCATATTCCACTCAAAAAAGGCCTTTTCAGCGAAATCAGCGACCAGCCGCGCCTCAGGCGGCCGCCTCAACTCTCCGGGCGGGCGCCTCAGCTCTCAAGCGGCCGCCCCACATCCCAGGCGGGCGCCTGGAGCCTGTCTGGAAAAAATTATGATGAATCTTATTTTGGCCATAACTTGAGTTCTATTCGTCAGAATTAGGCGATTCAACTGCCCACGTGAAGATAACAAGATTCTCTAAAACATGACAATGGCCTTGGCTTCCAATTCAGATCACTTTTCATCATATTTCCTCTAAAAGCTCTTTTCTTCATTTAACTGATACCTGAAATACAATAACACAAAAACACATCAAAATACCAACAACCTGAGTCTAAAACACCAATTTAAGCTTGTAATAAAGCGTTCCAAGTGGATATAAAATCCACTTATCATATGCTTCTTTGTTCTCCAAAACCTGTAAATAGGATGCCACATTCCATTTACGTATAATCAACCAATGTGACTGTCAAGTCACTATCAACTGTGATTTTAATTAGAACATCCGTTGAAACTTTATTGGATCATCCGTTGAAGCTTCATTGGATCATTCATTGAATGTGACTTGGATCATCCGTTGAAACCTTGTAGAATCATCCGTTGAAAGTCTTCCATAGCAGGTGACTCTATTTCACTTATGTTAAATTACAAGGCATCTAATATATATAATTTTCCAATCTATTTTACGTATCATTCTTGTAGCCAACATGACTTAGAATGTCCTACAACTTCTAATTCTTTAAGGCACTACAATACACATGAATGTGCTACAAAACTTATTAATACATAGGCTACTCTCTCAATGGATGTTAACGTGATCATCCGTTGAGAGCTACAAAAATATTAAATTAAATCTACTAAGGTATTTTGGTGAACTTATCATCAAGCCTATGACATATTCCTAACAATTAATTTAAATGTTTTACAATATAAGTAAACTATTGAAAAGATGAGTGTAGAAATATTTCACATTCATACAAGCATGGTCCAACTAATGAGGAAGTGGGAAGGCTATCAAAAGTGAATGATAAACTTGAGATTGAGAAACAAGAACTAGAGCTGCAACTTGTTAGTCTAGATACAGTTAGACAAGAAAATGAATATCTCTAAAATAAACTAAAATGTGCAGAGGAAGTAGAAGTTGTGCTAAGAGACAAATTTGAGAAAAATGATCTTAAGCTCAAGTAATTTAAAAATGCATCTCAATTGGTTGGTCAATGCCATGAAAAGAACAAGCCATATGCTAACATAACTATTGGCTTGGACTATGAGGCTGGTACATCTCACAAGAAAAATGATGTTGACTAGGGAAAGGAAAGTGTGAACAAAGAAGTTCATATGGTGCTCAAAAAGGTGAATGCACCCGTGTTTAAAGCTTGTAAGGTGAATTTCAGAGAAGAGAAGCTTATCATCAAGCAAGAAATTAAGAATAAAGATGAAGAAAGGAAGAATGCAAAATCCACTCCCAATATTGAATGTGAGAAGAAGCCTGAAACTAGTCCAATTATCAAGACACTAGTAAATGAGATCAAGAATGAAAACACTAGAAAGGAAAAGAAGAACATAAATGAAAAGATAGGTGCCATCAAAAGCAATAATTATTCCTATATTGTAGATGCTCCTAGAAAGTAGTGTCAAAGATGTGGCTCAATAAATCATTTTAGGAATATGTTGTGTACTTGATAATAAGCTAAACAAAACACTTTAGTAGATCTAACTTAGTGAATTTTGTAGCACCCGACGGATGATCAATTATAGTCCCGACGGATGACTAATTGATATACACCGGGTGAGCAGCTTATGTAATAATAAGTACTGTAGTACATTTCTGTAAACAACTTTGTATAGATTCTGTAGTAGCTTATGAATCATTTAGACTGCTAGTAGATATGGAGAATAGGTTGATTAAATATAAATATAAGATGTCTTGTAATTCCGCACAAATGAAATGGAGTCAAGTGATAAATGGCTACCCGACAGATGATCAACAAAGCTACCCGACGGATGATCAACAAGGCTACCCGATGGATAATAAGCATGTACCCGATGGATGATCAATTCAAATATCTGTTGACAGTGACAACACAGTCACATGCGTCGAGTGGTTGCAAAAGGAATGTGGCAGCCTATTTAGCAGGGTTTTGAGAACAAAGAAGCATTGTCATTTCCATGCTATTATGGAGATATTCAAAGATGCTGGAATAGAGTAGTGAAGCAGCATGGAGTTAGACTTGATAGGTTTTGTTTTATTATCTTGTCTTATTACCATGTAAACTTGGTGATATATAAACTGTAACGCCCTCAAATCCGGGGTCAGGGGATTTGGTCATCACGATGAAACCTCAATTCAAATTAATATGTTTAATCAATAAATAAATGCCAGCGGAAGATATTTATCATTTATGACCCCAAACTAATCCAAGATCTTTTAAGGTTACAGTTTCTAGAAACAAGAAATCCAAAATTGCACAAATAAATTTTCACTTTCTTTTAACACTCTTTTTAATAAATTCCAATTCAAAAATAACCCGCTAGTATAACTTCAAAAAGAAGTATACTAGGCCCAACTATAAAATATCACTAATATAATATAATATAATATAAACAACTTTACACAATAGAACTTACACTAGTTCGCAATCCTGGACCAACCACCTTCCAAAAGCTTCTTCTTTGCTTCCTTGAATTACGCAGCTAAACAGCGCAAGCTAATCCTCACTGGAGGTTAAATTTGAAAACAGGTAAGTATGAGCGGAAGAAATGCTCAGCAAGATCATTATAGCGAATATAGGGTCGTTTTGATATAAAACCGACATCTGCATTAGAGCAGGACATTTAAAATCATAATTGCTGAATCATATAATTTTAGTTGAGGAACCCCATAATTGATTCCTTAATTGTATTTAAAACCATTTTGATATTTTTGAGCAAAATGCTTTAGCAATACTTTGAATCTTGACGAGAATAAAACTCGTAAAACAGTGTTTAAGGAAATATCGTAAACTCAATAACATGAAACAATGATTATGGATTGAATCATAAACTTTACTCAAAACCGAACCCTTGAAATTAATACTTATTTTGCTGTCATATCAAATTAGATATCAATACAAACTTTGATGCTCACAACATCCCCTACTGAAGTCAACATCAATCATCTATACTAATATCACCTTTCATATTTAACAACAACGTAAGTATCAGCACAAATCAGAATCTGAATCAAAACTGCATTTTACCACTATTCCAAAACATAAACAGTTGATAAATTATTCCTTTTAAGATTATCAAAAGCAATATAATAATTTAGATTGAAATCCTCGAACGATGGTGTGTTGCCGCCGGTGATCAGCCGCGGTGCAACACCGGTATGCCGAAGCATATCCAACTAAACAAATGGGGCACCCAAGGCACATATCGGCCTAATGGTATTATATCCTGTATAATATCTAAATCTCCGCTGGACCGCCGCCACGACCTCTTACGCAACCATCCAATCTTAAAACATTTTATTGAAAGGGGTCATAATACTCGACACCCTTATAAACTTTTATTCCCCTATTTACTTGGGCAGGAATACTCGCAAAACCAACTCATTTTTCTCAAAACCCAAAACATTTATAAATCCATTCATTTGATAAGTAAAATCACTTAGCTATTCTGAACATAGAATAACAGCAGAGTACTTGCATAAAAAGAATCATTTAATTCAGCGATATGTAAAACATTTATCTATGTTGAATTGAGAATAAGAAAAGCAATACTTGCATAATAAGCTTCAAAGTAAATATCACTTGAACAATAAGTGATGATAGGGATACTTGCCTTTGGGTTTTAGCAGTTAGTCACACTCGTAATGACGCATCTATTCTGACATTCTGTCTCAAAACATCACCGTCCTTCTTTTCAACACATCACTGCTATGCTGCTCTTGCGATTGCTAGAAGCCAGATATCCTATACCATTCCACCCTATTCTTTATCCAATACCTTGTCCTGATCAACTCTAACTATCCGCATCTATAATTAAAAGATATAGCTTTAATCATCTAAATGAGAATTACTCAACGAACTGCGCTTCAACAGCCTATCGTCTACCCATACGATAGCCCACACATAACTATAATAATCAAACACAGGACTCTTGACCCATGTACATACGTAATTCGTATAGCACATAAGCATATAACTCACGTATCACATAATTCATATCACATATTACTCGGTTCATCAAAAGGTTCGATCCAATACGTTTAAACGGGTCAAAATATGATTTTTCAGTCACTATGCGACTCAGAATCGATTTACAAAACAAGCGACCTTTCGAAATAAAAGGATTTGGGTTTTGAGTCTAGAGGCGTTCGTTTCGTATTAAACAGACGAACGGTTGATTTATTATGAATTTTTGAACATTTTTCGGAATTAAAACGGGTCTCCGAATCATTTTATAATTAAATAATAGGTCTCGAACACCCGAAAATAATTTTATAAGAATTATCGATCCTAGAAAATAATTTAAAATAATATTTTAAAGCTCGAACTATTTTTCGGAATTTTTAAATCAATTTTAAATAATTAAATCTAATTAAATAATCAATTAAACTTAATTAATAACTAATTAAATTAATTAATCAATTAATATTTAAATTAATTGATTAATTAAATAATTAATTATCAACTAATATTAATTAATTAAATAATTAAGATTTATTTTTAGATAAAAAAATAATTTTTAGAAATTAAATACTGAATTTTGGAATTTTCAAATAATTGAAAATTAGTTTCTGAAAATAATATAAAAAAGAGAATACAATTTCTGAAAATAATAAACCAAGGATATGATTTTTGAAAGTTTTGAAAAATAGAGTACTATTTCTACAGAACAGGGAAACTTCAGGGGTCAAATTGTAATTTGCCCCTGTCATCTTCCCCGTTCAGACTCTGATGGCCGGCCGCCATTGACGGCGGCCACCATGCTTTACGGCGATCGATTCTTAGCCCAGAAATCATCCAAAATCACAGGGAATGAAGTAGAAGTTGCCAGGTACGTGAATATGCAATTCAAATTGCCAGAAAAGCCGTTGATTCGCCGGAAAACGCGACGAAAATTTCCGCCGCCGCCGAACTAAGTTTTCCGATCTGCTAAATTACAATTCCTAAAATCAACTAAAAATCATGGTTTGGTTCCTGGGAACGTTCTGAATGCAGTGGTGGTAACCAGTTTTACCCAGAATCAACCAAAATGAAAACCCCAATTCGAATTAAACATATAACATAAACCATATTTTTAAATCAGAGAATCAAACTCAAATTTAACCATATTATTGAACTCAATTTTTGACATATAATATACCAAATTGACCATAAAATTATTATCTACACGATGGAATCATCAAATCATATCAACAACATCAAGAACAAAAATTCATAATTTAATTTATAATTAATTTGAATTAAAATAATTAAATCAGAAAAATACCTTGATTTCTGGGTAAAAACTGATGATTGATTATAATTCTATATTCCGAGAGCTTCGTTTTGATATATCCCATGCTTGAATCAGAGTTCGGTAACGCCTTCGTTTGCGCGTTTGATTTTCAGGAACGTATTGGTTTCTAGGGTTTTTCTCTTTATTTACTGTATTTTTACTGGTTGTAAATGAATAAACGAATAAAATGAAATAAGAAATATGCTATTTATATTTACGGAATATTGGTTCGTTATGGATCATTTTGGATCGATAAATTAGTTGCTTAGCCGCTAAGTAACTACAAAACGATCCAAAAATAGATTACTTAGCCGCTAAGTAACTATAAAAACGATACAATTTAATATCAGATTTGGATAATTCTCAAAACCGAGCTTTTCATAAAACACCATATACGAAAATAATGTAAAAATATCCCGTCTCTCGAGAATACGGGTTTTGTTGATTTATCGAAATGGTTATCGTACCGAAAATCTTGCGTCGGGCCGCACATAGGTCAAACCGTAATCCGGATCGAAAAAGTCAAAACACGGAAAATGTCCAGAATTACCAGATTAGGTTAGGAAGGAGTTTTCAGAAGAGTCTCGGGTTATAAAAACGCAAAAACAGTTGAAGTCGGACGATTCCCGGCTTTATAAAACAATTTTGTAATTATTCAGAAAATAATTAATAATTTATAAATCATTATAAAATCATATAACACTCCAAAAATTACCAAAAAAGTACCATAATTATCTATATTTTAATCTACACATTTAAAAATTAAAATATTCAAATAATATCATATATAAACATCCCAACATCAATTCTAATTATCATATAATTTACTAGAATTCACATAAAATCACATAAATAATTCCAAATAATAATAATAATAATAATATTTGAAAATATGGGATATTACAATCTACCCCCCTTATAAGGATTCCGTCCTCGGAATCAGCAGAAGAGAGTACTAGGGATCTTCTAGCCAACTTTCCATTCCCAAAATAATCTCAATTTTCTAAAATCTCGAATAAATCTTGTATTCCTTGTATAATAAAACTTTTATAGGAGCTTTGCTGTGCACCACTATTCCATCCACATCTTTTGACCAATTCCTCAATAGAATTTCTTTTACTACTTGCGAGAAAAAGAATAGAGAGAAAGATAGAGATAAAGAAAAAGAAAGAGAGATAGATAGAGAGAGAAGTAAAGAAACAAGTTGACTTTAGTATATGCCACTGATATTATAACCGCATTGCAGTCCATTGTTGCTCTTGGTAATCCCATCACATAACCCTGCTTTGACTTTACCAGGATAACTCAGCTTAACTTGATTGGCATACCTTCGAATGTTGGAAATGATAAAAAACATGGAATTTCAAAAAGAAAAGAATTTGATACCATAACGAGACCAAAATTTGAATTTGAGAAAATGTATTGTTGAAATAAAAGAATAACTGAGAGATCAATATGATCAAATGAACTTGGTATTGCGTGCCCAAATTAAGACACTACTAAAGGTTGTTAACCTTCATATATTCATAATATACACAAGTGATGGCATCTCATCCAACTCCTATCACACAGCCATGTATACCTTGTGTCCCCTATAGTTAGGGTTGTTCATCTCAGTCAGAATATCAAAGGAATCCAAAATCAAATGAATAAAACTGAAAAGATTTCAAAGCTGATATTTCTGGAGAAAAATGAAATCCAGAAAACAAGATTCTGGAACAAAATGATTAAAAGAGTGTTAGGGAATATATCCTCTAACAGATATCTCTTTTGAGAGAGGTCAAAAGAAATTATAGAAAGAGAAGGTATTTCCAAAGTCTTAATACTTATCTTCTATTTGAACTCTTCTATTGACTCGTCATCCAACTCTAGACCATTCTTCATATTCTAAGGATATCGATAATCTTAATCGGTATCGAATCGTAGTAGCCTTGGAAGATTCCACCATAGAAGTTTGCAACTGTTAGGAGTTCCATCCAGCTCAGCATAACCATCTCAAACGAATGCGCCTATTTTAACTTACTCGTTGGTACTATATCCAATAGTCCAACAGAAACTCGATATGAGCTCAAACGTCCTCACATAGCTATACACACTCATACACACTATCGTTTCTAGTTTACTATAACCTCAACTCTGATACCAACCTGTAGGGGTCAGAGGATTTGGTCGTCACGATGAAACCTCAATTCAAATTAATCTGTTTAATCAATAAATAAATGCCAGCGGAAGATATTTATCATTTATGACCCCAAACTAATCCAAGATCTTTTAAGGTTACAGTTCTAGAAACAAGAAATCCAAATTCCACAAATAAATTTTCACTTTCTTTTAACACTCTTTTTAATAAATTCCAATTCAAAACTAACCCGCTAGTATAACTTCGAAAAGAGGTATACTAGGCCCAACTATAAAATATCACTAATATAATATAATATAATATAAACAACTTTACACAATAGAACTTACACTAGTTTGCAACCCTGGACCAACCACCTTCCAAAAGCTTCTTCTTTGCTTCCTTGAATTATGCAGCTAAACATTGCAAGCTAATCCTCACTGGAGGTTAAATTTAAAAACAGGCAAGTATGAGCGGAAGAAATGCTCAGCAAGATCATTATAGCGAATATAGGGTCGTTTTGATATAAAACCGACATCTGCATTAGAGCAGGACATTTAAAATCATAATTGCTGAATCATAAAATTTTAGTTGAGGAACCCCATAATTGATTCCTTAATTGTATTCAAAACCATTTTGATATTTTTGAGCAAAATGCTTCAGCAATACTTTGAATCTTGACGAGAATAAAACTCGTAAAACAGTGTTTAAGGAAATATCGTAAACCACAATAACATGAAACAATGATTATGGATTGAATCATAAACTTTACTCAAAACTGAACCCTTGAAATTAATACTTATTTTGCTGTCATATCAAATTAGATATCAATACGAACTTTGATGCTCACAACATCCCCTACTGAAGTCAACATCAATCATCTATACTAATATCACCTTTCATATTTAACAACAACGTAAGTGTCAACACAAATCAGAATCTGAATCAAAACTGCATTTTACCATTATTCCAAAACATAAACAGTTGATAAATTATTCCTTTTAAGATTATCAAAAGCAATATAATAATTTAGATTGAAATCCTCGAACAATGGTGTGTTGCCGCCGGTGATCAGCCGCGGAGCAACACCGGTATGCCGAAGCATATCCAACTAAACAAATGGGGCACCCAAGGCACATGTCGGCCTAATGGTATTATATCCTGTATAATACCTAAATCTCCGCTGGACCGCCGCCACGGCCTCTTACGCAATAATCCAATCTTAAAACATTTTATTGAAATGGGTCATAATACTCGACACCCTTATAAACTTTTATTCCCCCATTTACTTGGGCAGGAATACTCGCAAAACCAACTCATTTTTCTCAAAACCCAAAACATTTATAAATCCATTCATTTGATAAGTAAAATCACTTAGCTATTCTGAACATAGAATAGCAGAAGAGTACTTGCATAAAAAGAATCATTTAATTCAGCGATATGTAAAACATTTATCTATGTTGAACTGAGAATAGGGAAAGCAATACTTGCATAATAAGCTTCAAAATAAATATCACTTGAACAATAAGTGATGATAGGGATACTTGCCTTTGGGTTTTAGCAGTTAGTCACACTCGCAATGACGCATCTATTCTGACATTCTGTCTCGAAACATCACCGTCCTTCTTTTCAACATATCACTACTATGCTGCTCCTGCGATTGCTAGAAGCCAGATATCCTATACCATTCCACCCCATTCTTTATCCAATACCTTGTCCTGATCAACTCTAACTATCCGCATCTATAATTAAAAGATATAGCTTTAATCGTCTAAATGATAATTACTCAACGAACTGCGCTTCAACAGCCTATTGTCTACCCATACGATAGCCCACACATAACTATAATAATCAAACACAGGACTCTTGACCCACGTACATACGTAATTCACATAGAACATAAGCACATAACTCACGTATCACATAATTCATATCACATATGACTCGGTTCGTCAAAAGCTTCGACCCAATACGTTTAAAACTAAAATCGGGTCAAAATATGATTTTTCAGTCACTATGCGACTCAGAATCGATTTACAAAACAAGCGACCTTTCAAACCAAAAGGATTTGGGTTTCGAAAGTATTTTTATTAAAAGCAGAATATTTTTTAGTGTCTAGAGGCGTTCGTTTCGTATTAAACGGACGAACGGTTGATTTATTATGAATTTTTGAACATTTTTCGGAATTAAAACGGGTCTCCGAATCATTTTATAATTAAATAATAGGGCTCAAACACCCGAAAATAATTTTATAAGAATTATCGATCCTCGAAAATAATTTAAAATAATAATTTAAAGCTCGAACTATTTTTTGGAATTTTTAAATCAATTTTAAATAATTATATATAATTAAATAATCAATTAAACTTAAATATTAACTAATTAAATTAATTATTCAATTAATATTTAAATTAATTGACTAATTAAATAATCAATTATCAACTAATATTAATTAATTAAATAATTAAGATTTATTTTTAAATAAAAAAATAATTTTCAGAAATTAAATACTGAATTTTGGAATTTTCAAATAATTGAAAATTAGTTTCTGAAAATTATATAAAAAAGAGAATACAATTTCTGAAAATAATAAAACAAGGATATGATTTTTGAAAGTTTTGAAAAATAGAGTACTATTTCTGCAGAACAGGGAAACTTCACGGGTCAAATTGTAATTTTCCCCTGTCGTCTTCCCCGTTCAGACTCCGGTGGCCGGCCACTATTAACGGCGGCCACCAACTTTCCGGCGATCGATTCTTAGCCCAGAAATCATCTAAAATCACAGGGAATGAAGTAGAAGTTACCAGGAACATGAATATGCAATTCAAATTGCCTGAAAAGCCGTTGATTCGCCGGAAAACGCGACGGAAATTTCCTCCGCCGCCGAACTAAGTTTTCCGATCTGCTAAATTACAATTCCTAAAATCAACTAAAAATCATGGTTTGGTTCCTGGGAACGTTCTGAATGCATTGGTGGTAACCAGTTTTACCTAGAATCAACCAAAATGAAAACCCCAATTCGAATTAAAATATTATATGAACATAAACCCTATTTTTAAATCAGAGAATCAAACTCAAATTTAACCATGTTATTGAACTCAATTTTTGACATATAATATACCAAATTGACCGGAAAATTATTATCTACACGATGGAATCATCAAATCATATCAACAACATCAAGAACAAAAATTCATAATTTAATCCATAATTAATTCGAATTAAAATAATTAAATCAGAAAAATACCTTGATTTTTGGGTAAAAACTGATGATTGATTATGATTCTATATTCCGAGAGCTTCGTTTTGATATATCGCATGCTTGAATCAGAGTTCGGTAACGCCTTCGTTTGCGCGTTTGATTTTCAGGAACGTATCGGTTTCTAGGGTTTTTCTCTGTATTTACTGTATTTTTACTGGTTGTAAATGAATAAACGAATAAAATGAAATAAGAAATATGCTATTTATATTTACGGAATATTGGTTCATTCTGGATCGTTTTGGATCGATAAATTAGTTGCTTAGCCGCTAAGTAACTACAAAACGATCCAAAAATAGATTACTTAGCCGCTAAGTAACTATAAAAACGATACAATTTAATATCAGATTTGGATAATTATCAAAACCGAGCTTTTCATAAAACACCATATACGAAAATAATGTAAAAATATCCCGTCTCTCGAGAATACGGGTTTTGTTGATTTATCGAAATGGTTATCGTACCGAAAATCTTGCGCCGGGCCGCGCATAGGTCAAACCGTAATCCGGATCGAAAAAGTCAAAACACGAAAAATCTCCAGAATTACCAGATTAGGTTAGGAAGGAGTTTTCGGAAGAGTTTCGGGTTATAAAAACGCAAAAACAGTTGAAGTCGGACGATTCCCGGCTTTATAAAACAGTTTTGTAATTATTCAGAAAATAATTAATAATTTATAAATCATTATAAAATCATATAACACTCCAAAAATTACCAAAAAAGTACCATAATTATCTATATTTTAATCTACACATTTAAAAATTAAAATATTCAAATAATATCATATATAAACATCCAAACATCAATTCCAATTATCATATAATTTACTAAATTCACATAAAATCACATAAACAATTCCAAATAATAATAATAATATTTGAAAATATGGGATATTACATAAACCAAGTATAGCAAGTAAAACAACAACAATAAATAGACTAAGCAAACACATTTTTCAGAGAAACATTTGTAAGTTGTATCCTGTAGCATTTCTCTGTAAGTTTAGTTGTTCATATTTGTAACTGCAGAGCTATTCAAGCTTCACAGGGTTCTCTCGATATATATATATATATATATATATATATATATATCTGGTGGATACATTCAAATCCACCAGAAAGTTTTAAAGACCTGTGTGTTTATTAATTGTGCTTTTATATATGTAATTCTTTCATTCCGCACTTTACCAATTAAACACTTATATATTATCGAGTTAGAACAATTTTAAAAATCTTAAAAAGAAGCCAGAATTACATTCAACCCCCTTTCTGTAATTGTTGTTGTATTGTTAGGAAATAACAATTGGTATTAGAGCAAGTTCTTGAAGTACAAAGAGTTTAAAGATCACAACAAAACAGCAAGATGAACAAGAAGCATGTTGGAGTCAAAATTCCATTTTTGGATAAAGACAATTATCATCACTGGAAGGTGAAGATGCACCTACACCTTCTTTTTCAAGATGAGGCCTATGTGGATTGCATAGAGAGAGGTCCTCATGTACCAATGAGAGCTGCAACAGGGAATAAACCATCTGTTTCCAAGCCTATGCATGAATGGTCAGATCCTGATATTGAGCAAGTCAGGAAAGACAAGAAGGCCATGAATATATTGTTCAATGGAGTTGATGGTGATATGTTTGATAACATCATTAACTGCAAAACAGCCAAGGAGGTTTGGGACACAAGTCAGATTATCTGTGATGGTACTGAGCAAGTAAGGGAGAACAAGATGCAGCTGCTAATTCAGCAATATGAGCATTTTCATTTGAAGATAATGAGTCTCTCACTGACATTTTTAGTAGGTTTCAAAAACTTCTAAACACTCTGAAGTTGCATGGAAGAGTATATCAGACAAAAGACTCCAATCTCAAGTTCCTTAGATCTCTTTCAAAGAAATGGAAACCAATGACAATCTCACTGAGAAACTCTCAAGATTACAAGGAGTTTACTTTGGAGAGACTGTATGGCATCATGAAAACTTATGAGCTTAAAATAGAGCAAGAAGAGAGGATGGAGAAAGGAAGGAAGAAAGGAGGGTCCATAGCACTGGTTGCTGAGTTGGAGAAAGAGAAAGAGGTGAAGGTAGAAGCTGTTGAGTCTACTTCAAAGGTCTGTGAGAACAAGGGCAAGGGGTTGGTTGCTGAAACTGAAGATCATTTGAGCCAAGATGATATGGATGATATTGATGAACATCTTGCATTTCTTTCCAGAAGATTTGCCAAGCTCAAGTTCAAGAAGAACTTTGGAGCAGCTAAGCCAAGTAGAAACATGGTGGATAAATCAAAATTCAAATGTTTCAAATGTGGCTTGGCAGGGCATTTTGCCAGTGAGTGTAGAAAGTCAGATTCCAGCAAAAAGAAGTTTGAGCCTGTGGATTATAAACAGAAGTATTTTGAGTTGCTCAAGAAAAAGGAAAGGGATTTCATTACACAAGAAAATGACTGGGCAGCAGATGGACTGGATGAGGATTAAGATGTCAGTTATGTCAATCTAGCCCTAATGGCCAAGTCTGATGAAACAGAAACAAGCTCTTCAAGTAATCAGGTAATCACCACTAACCTAGCACATTTATCTAAAGCTGAGTATAATGATGCAATTAATGACATGTCTGCAAAATTATATCATTTGCGTGTTACACTTAAATCCCTCACTAAGGAAAATGCTAAAATCAAAGAAAATAATCTATTTTTAAGTGAGAGGAATAATGTGCTAGAGTCTCAGTTTATTGAATTTAAGAAATTGAGAATAAAATGTAAGATTGCTAAGGATAAATTAACCGAGTCCTTGAAGAAAGAAGAGATTTTGAAGAAGCAACTTGAACGAGAACAAGAGGTGACTAAGGCATGGAAATCATCCAGAGATGTTCATGCTCAAATCACTAAAGTTCAAGGTATTGATTCCTTTTGTGATGCAGCCTGGAAAAAGATCAAGGAGAAGTTGGAATCCAATTTGGTTGAAGGATTGCTAACAGATGTAGACTCGACGGATGATGAGATTCATCCATCGGATAATCAAAAGGATTATCCATCGAGTGACATAAATCCTCATTCGTCGGTTGTGAGCAAACCTGTGAGCAAAGCCAAACTTGCTAAGTTAAATGAAAAATATGGATCAGTTTCCAAAAACTTTGTTCCAGGAGAATCAATTCAAGTGAAGAAGGAGAAGAAAGTGAATGTTGGTCATATGTCCATCAAGCAATTGAATGACAGATTAGAAAAGATTGAGGTTAAAACAGAAACTAAAAAGAAAAATAATAGAAATGGGAAAGTAGGGATTAACAAACATAACTACACACCTGATAAGTATGCTCCCAGAAAAATCTGTGTTAAGTGTGGTAGTATTAATCATTTATATGTTAATTGCAAACTTGCCATGCCTACTCCTATATCTGTACCATCTTCTTTTCCCAACATAAATGCCATGCCTTCTATGCCTATGAATGCTATGTCTACTCAGAATATGAATGCACAATTTGCTAATATGCCATTTGCACCTAATCCTTATTATGCTGCATTTAGTATGCCTCAGATGCCATTTAGCATGCTTTACTGGAATAACATGTTTGCAAATAGCATGCCTTTTCCTGTTAATCAAAATGTGCATGATAATTCTGTTTTAATGACTAGTTTCAAAGGTCCAACTCAGATGACTAAGGATGAATTAGATATCCCCGAGTCAAATGAGATCAAACCTAAGAAACAAAAGAAGAAAGCTAACAAGGCAGGACCCAAGGAAACTTGGGTACCAAAATCAACTTGATTTGGTTTTGTGTGTGCAGGAAAACAGAAAGAATCTTTGGTACCTGGATAGTGGTTGTTCAAGGCATGACTGGAGATTCTACCCTGCTCACAGAGTTCAAGGAGAGAGCTAGCCCAAGTATTACTTTTGGAGATGACAACAAGGTTATACTGTGGGATATGGCTTGATTTTTAAAGACAATGTCATCATTGAGGAGATTGCCCTAGTGGATGGTCTCAAGCATAATTTGCTGAGTATCAGCCAGCTTTGTGATAAGGGCAATTTAGTAACTTTCATTATAGAAGCATGTGTTGTGACTAACAAAAGAAGCAACAAAGTGGTTCTCACTGGTGTGAGAAGAGGAAATATGTATCTAGCTGATTTCAACTCATCAAATGCAGAATCTGTTACTTGTCTTCTCAGTAAAGCAAGTCAAGATGAAAGTTGGTTGTGGCACAAGAAGCTATCCCATCTAAACTTCAAGACCATGAATGAGCTTGTCAAGAAAGAACTGGTTAGAGGAATTCCTCGAGTAGAGTTTACCAAGGATGGACTGTGTGATGCCTTCCAAAAGGGAAATCAGATTAAAGCATCATTCAGAAAGAAGCTTGATTCAACAATTGAAGAACCTTTGCAATTGCTACACAAGGATTTGTTTGGACCAGTCAATGTGTTGTCCATCTCTAGGAAAAGATTTTGCCTAGTAATTGTAGATGATTTATCAAAGTTCTCTTGGACATATTTCCTAAAGCCTAAAGATGAGGCTAGTGAAATCATCATCAATCACATAAGGCAAGTCAACAATCATCCTGATTTCAAAGTAAGAAGAATCAGGAGTGACAATGGAACCGAGTTCAAGAATTCTGTGATAAGATCATTTTGTGAAGAAAATGGAATAATGCATGAGTTCTCTGCAACAAGAATTCCACAACAAAATAGAGTGGTAGAAAGGAAAAACAGATCTCTTATTGAAGCTGCAAGGACAATGCTTGAAGAATCAAAGTTACCAACATATTTCTGGGCTGAAGCTGTGAATACTTCCTGCTACACTCAGAATATTTCTTTGCTTAATCAAGCAAAGTGCATGACACCATATCAATTGTTTAAGAACAAGAAACCAACTCTAAATTTTCTTCATGTCTTTGGCTGTAAATGTTATATCTTGAGAAATCAGACTGATCAACATGGAAGTTTGATGCTAAAGCAGATGAAGGAATTTTTGTTGGATATGTTGTGGGAAAAGCATATAGAGTCTACAATCTAAGAACCAACATTGTTATGAAATCAATACATGTTGTGTTTAATGATAAAAAGATTGAAGGACTGCAAGATGAAGATTCTCATGAGAGTCTCAAATTTGATAATGTGGAGATGGTTAGTGATGATAGTGATGATGAAAGTGATCAAGAAACAATGGCAAAGGATAATGCAGAAAAATCTACTACTAATGAAACACAAAATTCAACATCTGTCGAGTTGCAAAATGCTTCATCCGTCGGGAGACAATCTACTTTATCCGTCGGGAGACGAGCATCTTCATCCGTCGGAACACAAAGTGCACCATCCGTCGGGTCTTCAAAAGAAGCTGAAAGTCAGAATAGATCACTTACAGAAAATTCTCCTTTGTCAAATTAAAGATTCACAAACTCAGGGGGAGTTTCTAATAATCAAAACTCAATCATACATCAAGACAACAATGAGGCCTCTTCATCTAGAGCTAATCTACCTCAACAAAGGAAATGGACAAAAGATCATCCCTTTGAGCTCATCATTGGTAATGTGTCTTCTAGAGTTCAAACAAGGGAAACAATTCAAGAAGAATGTCTATATAGCAGCTTCCTATCTAAGGAAGAACCAAAGAAGGTAGAAGAAGCCTTGTTGGATCCTGATTGGATTTTAGCTATGTAGGAGGAGCTAAATCAATTTGAAAGGAATAAGGTATGGAAGCTGGTATCCAAGCCTAAATGAAAGAATCCAATTGACATCAAATGGGTATTCAGAAACAAGATGGATAAAAATGGCATAGTGGTCAGAAACAAAGCTAGATTGGTTGCTAAGGGATATTGTCAACAAGAAGGAATAGATTTTGATGAAACTTTTGCTTCTGTTGCATGACTTGAAGACATCAGAATTTTCTTAGCCTATGCAGCTCATGCCAATTTCAAGGTCTATCAAATGGATGTCAAAAGTGCATTTCTGAATGGAGATTTGGAGGAGGAAGTCTATGTTAGTCAGCCTCCTGGTTTTGAAGATCCAAATTTCCCAAATCATGTCTACTATCTTTTGAAAGCACTTTATGGACTGAAGCAAGCACCTAGAGCATGGTATGACACTTTATCAAAGTTTCTTTTGGACCATCACTTCATAAGAGGTACTGTTGATAAAAATTTATTATTTAGAAATGTTAATGGCTCTAGTATACTTGTTCAAATTTATGTAGATGATATTATATTTGGCTCTACAGATGAAAAACTTTGCAAAAAGTTTGCCAAATTGATGCAAAGTAAGTATGAAATGAGCATGATGGGAGAACTAACTTACTTTCTTGGTTTGCAAGTTAAGCAAGTTAGTGATGGAATATTCATTAGTCAAACTAAATACATTCAAGTTATTTTAAAGAAGTTTGATCTAATGGATTGCACATCTGCAAGAACTCCCATGGCCACTGCAACTAAGCTTGAATTAAACACTACTGAAAAGTCTGTGGATATTTCAAGTTATAGGGGCATGGTTGGTTAACTTCTGTACTTAACAGCTAGTAGGCCAGATATAATGTTTGCTACTTGTCTTTGTGCTAGATTTTAGGCTGATCCTAGAGAATTTCATTTAGTAGCTATTAAGATAATTTTCAAATATCTCAAGGGAACCCCAAAACTTGGCATTTGGTACCCTAGAGATTCTGGTTTTGATCTAACTGGTTATTCAGATGCAGATTATGCAGGTTGTAAAATAGACAGAAAAAGTACAACAGGAACCTGTAAATTTCTAGGAAACAAGCTTGTGTCCTGGTTCAGTAAAAAGCAAAATTCAGTTTCTACTTCTACAGCTGAAGCTGAATACATTGCTGCTAGTAGTTGCTGTGCACATATTTTGTGGATGAAAAACCAATTGTTGGACTATGGTCTACAAGTAGATAGGATTCCTATTTTCTGTGATAACACAAGTGCAATTTCAATTACTGAAAATCCAGTACAGCATTCAAGAACAAAGCACATAGACATCAAGTACCACTTCATAAGGGAACATGTGGTGAATGGTACTGTAGAACTACATTTTGTTCCAAGTGAAAAATAGCTTGCAGATATATTTACCAAGCCACTTGATGAATCCATCTTCTCAAGGTTGGTAAGTGAGTTAGGTATGCTTAATTATTCCTGAATCATTTCAGATATTTTGCAAGTTAAAATGCAGCCAGAAATTTAATTGATTTTTCTGTTTTGGATGAAATTTTGACTAAGTCAAAATTTACATCCCGACGGATGATAATTATCCATCGAGTTTGATCATCCGTCGGAATACAATTTGTCAATAAAATCAATTATTTTTCTGAAATATTTATAACTCAACGGATAACTGAGAATATTGTGATTGAGAACCCAACCAACAAGCTGAATTGTTGGGTTCAAGAAAGAAGGATTATTGCATATTTAAATAGAGCAAATCATCACAAGGAGGTGCCCTTGTACTACTTTCCAGTAATGGAGGGACCTCAGGTAAGTCAGATAAATTCTAATATCTCTACTCTTCCAACCTCACACATTTCTTTGCCTTCTAGTGTGATAGGGATAAATAAGTCCTGATTTTATAATTAATGGGCTGCTAGGCCCAATAATAATAAGATGTATAATATTCAGACCAGAAAGGTTAAGTCTGACGGACCAGATTAGGCCTGGTGGAATAAAAGAGGCCCAAAAAGCCCTGATTATTAATTAATTTCGTAATTAATTAATAAGGGAGAAATCAGATGTTGAAAAGAGTCCCGATGAGGATATAAATCCTTAGAGATTAGCCTCAAGGGGACCTGAAAGGATAAGGAATCAACTTCCTACTTCCTAGGACTCCTAAGTCTATCCTAATTCAGAGGCTTATCCACCAAGCCTCCTATACCAAGTCCAATTCAAGGACTCCCGCATCTATATAAGGGGCCTCACCCCACAAACCAAGAACTACGTTTTTTGACTTGATCCTTGGCAATCAGCAAGGTACGTAGGCATCTTGTTAAGGCAGATTGAGTCACGAAACACAAGAGCAGTCAAATCGAGCCTTGGAGCTCACGTTCCTTAGTATTAAATACAGCAATAATATATAGTAGTTTTAATCCATAACATTTGGCGCCGTCTGTGGGACAATACGCAACAACAACCATGGCGAGAACACGGAGAACAACCAGCACTCTGGATGAGGGAACACCATCAGGGACAACCCAGGTGATTTCATCAACCGTGGAGGTTCCTCCCCATTCAACTTATGCATCTACTCAGGGGGAAGCCCAGACAGGGGCAACTCATCCTCAGCCACAAGGGACAACTCCCCCGACTGCTCAAGGTACGAATCCTCAAGTTCAACAAATACATATACCTGTGAATTCTCGACCCGTCGGGTATGAATACTCAACTATTGTTACTACTAACCCCCCTTATGGGATGCCCCTTCACCCTGAGGTTGGAGGAAGTGGATATGCTGGGCGAAGCGAAGCACGAGGGCGGTCGCCCCCCTATATACGAGGTTTGGATCCTATCCCTGAGGATCGGGAATTTTCTGGTCCATACACTGAGAGAGACTCCGAATCTTCGGATGATGAAGTGGCCCCGAGAAGGAGGCGTCCTGGAAAAGAGCCAATGGCCGATGGAAGGCAACGCCCCCAAAGCACCCCAGGGGCGAATCCCCAAGAAGTGCAGGAAAAGATCAGGGCTCATGAGGCTGAAATCCAAAGGCTGAGGCGTGATTTGGAGGCTTACCAAGCCACCAGACCCCACATACCTCCTAGGGGGAGAAATCCTCCTCCTATCATAGACCTGGATGGTCCGGTAAGAAGAAGGGCTGCTGTCCCAAGAACTGATCCAAGCAATCTCCTTCCCCTTGGGGATCCTGATGATCCAACTCCACCCTTCACAGAAGAGATAATGAATGCCCATATCTCAAGAAAATTTAAGATGCCCACTATCAAAGCCTATGATGGCACGGGAGACCCCGCTAATCATGTTAGGACATTCTCTAATGCACTGCTGCTGCAACCCGTGAATGATGCTATAAAGTGTCGGGCCTTCCCTCAAACCCTGTCGGGTATGGCTCAAAGATGGTACAGTCGCCTGCCCCCAAACTCTATTGGATCGTTCAGAGAATTAAGTCAGGCTTTTATTAAGCAATTCATCAGTGGAAGAGTCCATGAGAAAAGTTCAGCATCTCTTATGAGTCTTGTGCAGGGAGCTAAAGAATCCTTAAGAGATTACCTAAATCGTTTTACAAAGGAGGCTTTAAAAGTCCCAGACCTTGATGATAAGGTAGCCATGATAGCGCTGCAACAAGGAACTAGGGATGAGTTTTTCAAGATGTCTTTGGCCAAACGACCCCCTGAGAGCATGTTGCAGCTCCAAGAGAGGGCAGGGAAGTATATCAAGGTTGAAGAGAGTATGAGGAAGACCGTAGTAAGTAATGAGCCCACTGGAGGCAAGAAACGAAAAACTGATTTGGAGTACATCGCTAAGGATAAGTATCCTAGAACTGAACAAAACCCTGATTCAACCCCCAAGAAGGGAGGACCTGGGCAAAAGTTCACTGAATACGCTAAGCTGAATGCCCCCAGAAGTCAGATTTTGATGGAGATTGAGAAAGACAGAGATATTCGCTGGCCTAAGCCCTTGAAGGCTGATCCCGCCAAGCTAGATAAGGGCAAGTATTGCAGGTTTCACAAAGATGTTGGTCATGACACCGATGAGTGTAGGCAGTTGAAAGATGAAATTGAGTTTTTGATTCGAAAAGGAAGGCTGAACAAGTATACTGGAGATGGAGGAGACAGAAACAATAATGGAAGGAAGAACTTTGAAGATCGTAGGAGGGACCAAGATGATCAGGGGCGGAATCCCCAACCTAGAGGACCAGTTATAAACACCATTTATGGAGGGCCGAGACCTCGAGGGCCTGTGATAAACACGATCTTTGGAGGTCCAACTGCTGCTGGATTGTCCAAAAATTCCAGAAAGGCATATACTAGAGAGGTTATGCATATTGTTGGAGAAGCCCCGAAGAGGGCCAGGACAGAAGTAACATTGGCTTTTGATGATTCCGACCTAGAGGGTGTGAAGTTTCCCCATGACGACCCGCTGGTCATAACGCCGATAATAGGAAATAGCCCGGTTAAGAGGGTCCTTGTGGATAATGGTGCTTCTGTGGATATCTTGCTCCACGACACCTTTCTAAGGATGGGGTATAACGACTCCCAGTTGACACCAACCGACATGCCGATATATGGATTTGCTGGAGTAGAATGTCCTGTGGAAGGGATAATTAAATTACCAACCACCATAGGTACGGAGCCAAGGCAAGCAACGCAGATGCTGGATTTTGTGGTGGTAAAGGCTAGTTCAACTTATAATGCTATCATGGGGAGAACAGGGATACATGCCTTCAAGGCAGTCCCCTCTTCCTACCATTCAGTCATGAAGTTTCCCACCCGAAACGGGATTGGAGAAGAGAGGGGAGATCAAAAAATGGCTAGAAGCTGTTATGTGGCCTCTTTGAGGGCAGATGGAGTCGGGGGGCAGGTTCTTCCTATTGAAGATATGGATGTTCGAGAAAATGATGAGAATAGAGGAAGGCCAGCAGAAGAATTGGATTCGGTTCCTTTAGATCCCAAGAATCCTGAGAGGATGACTTTTATTGGAGCTACATTAGAGGAGCCCCTTAGAGGGAAGTTAGTGAAATTTTTGCAAGAAAATAGTGATGTGTTTGCATGGTCAGCAGCTGATATGCCAGGCATAGACCCGGGGTTAATTACCCACAAGTTAAACGTGGATCCAAGCCGGAAGACAGTAAAACAAAAGAAAAGAAATTTTGCCCCGGAAAGACAAGAGGCTATAAAGCAGGAAGTGGAAAAGCTCTTAGAGGCTGGTTTCATTGAGGAGATTCAATTTCCGGAGTGGTTAGCAAACCCTGTAATGGTGAAGAAGGCTAATGGAAAGTGGAGGATGTGTATAGACTTCACCGATCTGAATGATGCATGTCCCAAAGACTGTTTTCCGCTGCCTAGAATTGATACTTTGATTGATGCCACCGCTGGACATGAGATGCTGAGTTTCATGGATGGATTTAGCGGATACAACCAGATCAAAATGCATAAGGATGACATTCCAAAGGTATCATTTATCACTGACTTTGGTGTTTATTGTTATCTTGTTATGGCGTTTGGTCTCAAGAATGCAGGAGCCACCTATCAAAGGTTGGTGAATAAAATTTTTAAAGATCTTATTGGGAAGACTATGGAAGTCTATGTTGATGACATGCTAGTCAAGAGTCTAGTAAAGACTGATCATATAACCCATTTGAGGGAAGCTTTTGAGGTCCTGAGGTACCACAAGATGATGTTGAATCCCACGAAGTGTGCTTTCGGAGTAGGATCTGGAAAATTCTTGGGATTGATGGTCTCAAAGAGGGGAATTGAGGCTAACCCCGATAAAATAAAGGCAATCCTGGACATGGAACCCCCAAAAACTGTCAAGGATGTTCAGAAACTCACAGGAAGGGTTGCTGCGCTAGGACGATTCATCTCCAAGTCAGGAGACAAGTGCTTGTCATTCTTCAAGTCATTAAAGAACATTAAAGACTTTGTATGGAGTGAGGAAAATCAGAAGGCATTTGAAGAGTTAAAGAAGTATATGGGCCAGGCCCCGTTATTGGCCAAGCCAGTTCTGAGTGAAGTTTTATTCTTGTACTTGGCTGTTTCAGAAAGCGCCTTGAGCGCGGTGTTGGTTAAGGAGGAACTGAAAGTCCAGAAACCCGTATACTATGTCAGCAAAATCTTGCATGGTGCTGAGTTGAATTATTCAACTATTGAGAAATTCGCTCTAGCCTTGGTAATGGCTTCGAGAAAGCTGCGTCCTTATTTTCAGGCTCACCAGATTGAGGTGCTAACAAATCAGCCACTGAGAAATATCATTCACAGTCCCAAGGCAAGTGGGAGACTAATTAAGTGGGCAATAGAGTTGGGAGAGTTCGATCTCAAGTATAAACCACGTATAGCCATAAAAGCCCAGGCACTAGCTGACTTCGTGGTGGAATGTACCATACCCAACCAAGAAGTCGGGGGGCAGGAAGATACCACACCTCAAGACAAGGGAGTCGACAATGGGGACAAGGAGAAAGAATATTGGGTTCTCTATTTTGATGGAGCATCAAAAACAAATTCCAGTGGAGCAGGGTTGGTTTTGCAAAGCCCTGATGGATTCTTAATTGAGTATGCCATGAAGCTAGACTTCCCAACCACAAACAATGAGGCAGAGTATGAAGCCCTGATAGCAGGCCTTGGTCTAGCTGGGACACTTAGAGTCAAAAACTTAAAGGTCCGTGGAGACTCAAAGCTGATCATATCCCAAGTAAAGGGAGAATTTGAGGCAAGGGATGATACAATGGCTAAATATGTCCGCCTAGTAAGGGCTGTGATGACCCAATTTAATGAATGTCATGTTGAGCACATTCCAAGGGAAGAAAATGTTAAGGCAGATGCGCTATCAAAGTTTGCTTCATCTGAGATAGAAGAAAGTTCAGGGAGTGTATACTTTCGTGTTTTAAAGACGCGAAGCATAGATGTTAAGCTTGTGGCTCCCATAGGCCTGGGGACGTCATGGATCGATCCCATTAAGGCTCACATTCAAACCGGATGGTTGCCAAGCGATGCAACTGAAGCACGAAAGTTAACTGTTCGAGCACTAAGGTACTCCTTGATAGATGGGATTCTGTATAAGAGATCTTTCGTGGTTCCTTACTTGAGGTGTCTCAGGCCGGATGAGGCACGCTTGGCTCTTGAGGAAGTGCATGAAGGCATTTGTGGGCAACACTTGGGGGGCAGGGCCTTGGCTCATAAGATAACTCGTTTAGGCTTCTATTGGCCAGAAATGATGGCTGATGCCAAAGAATATGTAAAGAAGTGTGATCGTTGTCAGAAGCATGCACCAGTCGCCAGACAACCCCCCGAGATGCTGACCTCTATCAACTCACCTATTCCCTTTGCTATGTGGGGGATGGATATTCTAGGGCCTTTTCCTATGGCCACAGCACAAAGGAAGTTTCTGATTGTAGCCATTGATTATTTCACCAAGTGGATCGAAGCCAAACCTTTGGCCAAAATCACAACTAAGCAAGTTGCACAATTCCTGTGGGAAAATATTATGTGCCGATATGGAATTCCCCGTATCCTCGTCACTGACAATGGAACGCAATTCAACAATGAGGAATTCAAGAAGTATTGTGAAGAAAATGAAATTGAGTTACGATTCACCTCTGTGGCTCACCCGCAAGCCAATGGGCAAGCGGAAGTAGCAAATCGGATAATCCTGGATGGACTAAAGAAGAGGATCGAAAAGTCGAGAAATAATTGGGTAGATGAGATACTTCCCATATTATGGGCTTATAGGACTACCTGTAGAGTCACGACAGATGCAACTCCTTTCATGTTGGCATATGGGGCGGAAGCAGTAGTTCCCGTGGAGATATCACATTCTTCTCCAAGGATTCAGGCTTTTGATGAAAAAGAAAATGAGGAAGGGCAGAAGTTAGCCCTGGATTTAATCGATGAAGTACGAGATAAAGCACACGCAAAGATAGTAGAATATCAGAAAAAGGCTTCATTCTACTACAACCTAAGGGTTAAAGAGAGGTTTTTCAAACAAGGTGACCTAGTCTTGAGAAAAATAGAGGCTTCTGGTGTCGGACAGAAAGGAAAGCTTGCCCCAAATTGGGAAGGGCCGTATAGAGTCAAGAGCGTTCAGGGTAGAGGAACCTACAAGCTGGAGACTATGGATGGTTTTGAAGTCCCGAGAACCTGGCACGCACAAAACCTGAAGGTTTACTACGTGTAAGATGGTCGAAGTACGATTCTCACTCGTCAGGATGGCGAGTAGGTTGAAAAGCACCTTGAAGCTTTGCTTGCTTAGGATTTATATGTTTTAGTTTTATTACGAAATTTATTAAGACTTGTGTAAGGGACGAATCCCAGACAATTTTATGAAATTCATAAGTTCTTCAAAGTATGATTGTGGCCTAACAAATAAAAATCAAATGCATGGATGCAAAGCATAAAAGGTGATTAATGAGATAGATCTGATAGATGTTACAAAAAGTTTGATAAATAAAGTCTCGAAAATAAAAAAAGCCACGCAGGGCTGAAAAAGCTCTAAGGAGCTGAGGTGCCCTCGGCGTCCATATCATCGTCTTCTCCGCTCTCGCTAGATGTCTCCGTCGTCTCGGAGGAGGAAGAGCTGTCATCCTCAGCAGGTCTGGAAAAAGACTCGGGAGGAGGAAGAAGTGGATCCTGAGGAACATGATCCGAGACAACTACTCGGGTACGAAACCTCTGTAGCAAAGCCTCATCGTCAGGGCAGATGTAGTCCGCCGGGTTAATATCAGGACAAGCCTCGTTCACGGTCCCAAGGGCCGTGTCCCAGCCAGTCCTAAAAAACTCGGGAAAGACTGAATCATCCCTAATCCTCATGGATTGGGCAAACTCCTCCGAGTCCAGATAATTGTCTATAGCTTTATCCTTCTCCGCCCGAAGTACCACCAGCTCGGCGTTAGACTCTCCGAGTTCTTCCTCCTTGCGCTTGAGCTTCTTCTCCAGGGTAGCATACTTCTTCTGCTGCCTCCTGAGGGCATTATCGGCCTTATCAGAAGCCCGCTTCCATGATTCGGCTTGCCTCACAGCGCCTTGAAAGTAGGCGTTAGACTGAAACAAAACAATTAACAAAGTATAAGGCAAGAAAGTGCTACAAGAACGAGAAATAAGTTTAAAAAAGAGAAGGCATACCGAAGCCAGAGACTGGGCTCCCATGAGCTTAATCCTCTCAAGGTCAGGGGTGGCCACCACATCAGTAAAGTCCTTTGGGGTCACGCTATGGTAGGACCAATCCCAAGCATGCTTCGTGGAACCAACCACGGTATCCCCTCGGCGGAATCCCCAGAGAGGCTGAAAGGCGCCTGTAGCAGCAGCAGCAGGGGCAGCAGCAGTGATAGGAGCATTATGGCCCTCAGCTCCTTCAGTTGAAGCCTCCCCCATAGGCTCCTTGTGCTTTCTCAAGAAGATAGGCTCTGTCGCCTTTCCTCTGGTGTCTAGGCCTGCTAACCGGGCTTTCTTCATCCTAGCTGTTTCCTCGACCAAGGGGACATTGTCCTCGTTAATCTCCTTAGCAGCTGAAACAAAGCAAAAGACAAAATAAGTGATGTTAATAATGCGTGAAATAAAGAAAAATTGAGAAGGGAAGAGAAATACCCTGTTGAGAAACAGAGGATAGTCCCACATGAATCAGGGAAAACTCTTCTAAAAGAGTCCAGCTGGTGGTGGTGCCATCATCCTGAGTGAGCCCATTATAAATGATAGTTTCTTCAGGAGTTAAGTGAATGGATTTGAGGCTACCATCACTGACCTTCCCGAAGGAAGATCGAAAGAGCGTGCCCCAATCGCCATTCTCCCAACGTAACCCGACGAAACTATTCCTCCAATTTGGATTATTATCCGGAATAGAGGCGCTGTTAAAGATATGTTTGCTTTTGGGCCTTTGTTTGACATAAACCCAGCCACAAATATTGGAAGAACTATTGTAACATTGAAAGACTTTCCTAAAAACGGCTACAGAAAGAGGAAAGCCCTCCCTAAGACAACAAACCATAAAACATAGAATATTCCTCCAGGCGTTTGGAGGAAGCTGACACGGGTTAATTTGTAAGTCAGCCAAAAGATGAGGGATAAAAGGATGAAAAGGGAACCTGAGCCCAGCATTAAGGGCGTCGGTGTAGATGAAGAGAGTATCAGGCCTCCAGTGGCAAGTACGGTCACCACCAGAGACTGGAACTAGTCTAAAGGGAGGAGGGACGTTATAACGAGCATTTAGTTTATTGAAATCTATGTTATGCCAAGTATTACAGTGATTAAAAGAGTCGAGATGTGCAGTGGAGGGATATTCATCCCCCCTAGTATTAATCATATCAATTAAAGACATATATGAAGAGCGGATCTCGATATCCTTACCTCGTTTTGAAGCCGAGGCAATTTTGACCGCCCTCTCAGAATTCTTGTCAGCCATTAGAAAGATTAGAAAGCTAGAAAAAGCCTGAAGGAGAGGTTGGAAAACTAAAGGAGGGATTTGAGAAAGGAAAGGCTAGAAAGTTGGAGGAGGGATGAGGAGAAGTTGTAAAATGAAATGAGAGGTGTGAAGAAATAAAACTCTCACCCCACCTTTATATAGCCAAGGAAGAAGGATAATGGGCCTTAAAAAAGCCCATTTGGGCCCAAAACTTAGAAGGTTCTGGAATAATCCAGGAAGTTCTAGCAAAAATCAGAGGAAAATTAAAGTTTTTGAAGAATCTGGAAGAATCCAGAAAAACCCTAGAAGGATTTGGAATTTGGGCTTAGAAAATGAAAGCCCATCTCAGAAAAGGGCCTAATTTTAGAAAAATCAAGCCATGTTGAGGCCCAAATGATGTTTAAGAAAAAAGAGTGGGAAGGGAGCCCAGTTAAAGCAATGGGCCAATTGCAAAAAACTAGTTGGACCAAGGAAAATGGGCCAAGGTTTTTTCTATTGTAGCCCAGGAAAAAGGGTAGGCCAAATTAGAGAATAGGCCCAGTTAAAATGGGCCCAAGTCTTAGCCCAGAATTGAGAATCCAAGGATATACAAAAAATATATATGTATTCTTGAACCTTTCGAAGAGAAAACACAGAAAAATCCTGGTCAAAATGTTCCTGCTCGAAAATCCTTCGACCAGGGCTTAGAAGGAAGGTTAATTCGGTCAGAAAGTAAGAATCTTGACCGAAAGGGAAGAAATCCTATTCGAAAAAAAAAATTTTACTGGTTCGACCAGAATATTTCCTGACACTGTCGACCAGGAATCAAGGTAAAATCCTGGTCGAATAGTACCTGCCCGAAATAGCTTCGACCAAGGCAAGAGATGGTGGTTAATTCGGTCAAAAAATGGGGATCTTGACCGAAAATCTTAACCGAAAATTCCTGGTCGAAAAATCCTATTCGAAATAAAAAAAAAAAAAAAAAAAAAAAAAAAAAAAAAAAAAAAAAAAAAATAATAAAAAAAAATATATAGGAAAAAATCCTGGCCGAAATTCGACCAGGAATCTTGCTCGAACCCAACCTGCTCGAAATTCAATCGACCAAGGCATACTGAAGGTTAATTCGACCAGGATCCTGGTCGAATGGATTCCTGGTCGAAAATTGTATTAAAAAAAAAAAAAAAAAAAGAAAAAAAAAAAAAAAAAAAAAAAAGAAGAAAAAATCCTGGAAAATTAAGGAAATCCCTTAAATAATTTCTGAAAAATGGTAATATTTTCAGAAAATTAAGGAAAAATCCAGAAAATTAAGGAAATTCCTTAAATAATTTCTGAAAAATGGTAATATTTTCAGAAAATTAAGGAAAAATCCAGAAAATTAAGGATAAATCCCAGAAATTAGGGAAAAATCCAGAAATTAAGGAAATTCCTTAAATAATTTCTGAAAAATGGTAATATTTTCAGAAAATTAAGGAAAAATCCAGAAAATTAAGGATAAATCCCAGAAATTAAGGGAAAAATCCAGAAAATTAAGGATAAATCCCAGAAAATTAGGGAAAAATTCCTGGAAATTAAGATAATTTCTGAATAAAAGGAAGATTCGTTGTAAATGTGTAGGTCGCTCCACACTTTACGCAAAAACGAAACCCTGTAAGGGAACGAATAGATTTAACTTCTGCGAAACCTAATCAATGTTTCCCAAAAGTTGGGGGGCAAATGATAGGGATAAATAAGTCCTGATTTTATAATTAATGGGCTGCTAGGCCCAATAATAATAAGATGTATAATATTCAGACCAGAAAGGTTAAGTCTGACGGACCAGATTAGGCCTGGTGGAATAAAAGAGGCCCAAAAAGCCCTGATTATTAATTAATTTCGTAATTAATTAATAAGGGAGAAATCAGATGTTGAAAAGAGTCCCGATGAGGATATAAATCCTTAGAGATTAGCCTCAAGGGGACCTGAAAGGATAAGGAATCAACTTCCTACTTCCTAGGACTCCTAAGTCTATCCTAATTCAGAGGCTTATCCACCAAGCCTCCTATACCAAGTCCAATTCAAGGACTCCCGCATCTATATAAGGGGCCTCACCCCACAAACCAAGAACTACGTTTTTTGACTTGATCCTTGGCAATCAGCAAGGTACGTAGGCATCTTGTTAAGGCAGATTGAGTCACGAAACACAAGAGCAGTCAAATCGAGCCTTGGAGCTCACGTTCCTTAGTATTAAATACAGCAATAATATATAGTAGTTTTAATCCATAACATAGTGTAACTATAATATCTGTGCCAATGACCAAACAGATGCCTACCCAAGCTACCAAACCAATAAAATTTCTAAACCCAAAGCTAAAAAATCCCCCTCTGATTTCTTTCAAAAGAAATTAGTTGTAAAATCTACTAAACCTAAAGAGGGGAGTGTGAAGGAGGGTAAGAAAGGTGAGGGATAGGGTGAAAATCAAAGAAGCCCTACGGATAAGGCAGGTGAGAAGAGTGTACCCAAACCTAGCCACACCACAGTTTCCCAACAAACTGTGGTTATTAATAAGGATATTAGCTCATTACTGGTTTCATCCTCCCAAAAGGATGTTACCATTGAAACAAGCTCCCAACCAGGAGTACATGCCAAGAGGGGTAAGGATACTAGCTCACCACAAACCTATGCTAGAAAGAAAAGATCAAAAACCCTTGGGGATGCACAGAGCTCACACACTATGCAAACTGGTGCAAAAGACCCAGTCACTGCACCTTCTCAAATTCAGGTTGATGTGGCTTCAATAAATGTGGAGTCACAACCAAAATCTCTTATAATTGAAGCACCTGATACACCAAATTCTCCCACACACTCACTGGATGTTGACATGATCAATACATCACTTCTAAATTCTCCATCTTTAACTCTCTTGGAGAAGCCAAAAATCCAAGTAAGTGAGCATCATCTTTTAGATGATTTTTTGGCTCATTTACCTTTCCTTTCTGAGACTGTTGAGACATGTGTGCCAAAATTTTCATCAATCTGCACAGAGTCTACAATAGTCTTCACTCCAAACTCAATTATTTCTTCTATCTCGATAGATATTTATCATCCGTCGAGTAGTGATTGTATCCCGACGGATAAGCTTAACAGCAGTCATCCGTCGGATAGTCAAACTGCTAACTCGATGGATATTTCTCATCCGTCGGGTGTCTCTACACAGCTTCAAATTTCATCAATTCTTACAAGTGCAGAGGACTTCTTAGTAGTGCAATCACTCTTAGGACTGAGGGAAGGGAGTGAATTGAGTGAGAGTCTGGGTTGCTCCCAGGAAAAAGGAGAGAAAAAGAGTGATCAAATGCAGTCCATTTCTTCAGGACTGGAAAAAGTGAGTGAGAGGAGTCCCACCTTAGATGGTGAAGGTGAGGGTGGGGAGCCAAGGGGAGCCCTTGATGCAAAAAGAGAGAGAGAAACTGGGAAAAATGCAGGTATAGGAGGGATAAGGCTGGATATCATTGCTAGTGAGTCAATAAATGCCAATGATGCAGACATTGAGAGACTATCTCAGCATCCTCAAGCTGTTATAAGTTCCATCTCTTTGGATGCTGAGGCATTTACTCATCCTGTTCCAGCATATCAAATTTTGGCTGGACAGGGCAATCAAGATGCAGAAAGGATACTGAACTTGGTGCACACCACCCAATCAATGCAGAGAGCTAAGAATGCCATCACAACTATGCCACCTAGAGCTGATGATGATGTTGACTATGGGACTGGGGAATCTGCCGATTTCTTTGGTGATGCAAGTGAAGAGGGGTCACTGGACATAGGGGAGAAGTAGGACCTAGTTCCAGATCTGGTATGCCATCTTGGGCATTTTCAAAGCAGTGTGATGAACACTATTTCAAGACTACCCTGATTCAACTTATAAGTCAGACACACTCTGCTCTTCAATCCACAACAAATGCCAGCACCAAGAAGCTCCTACAAGCACACCTTACTTCTCTACAACTACAACAAATCCAAGGTTTTCAACATACTCAGGATGTCACTTCTATCAAAGGTGAAATTGATCAAATGAAAAGGGACATTTCTGAAAGGTTGAATTCTAAACTTCCAAAAGCTATAGTTTGACATTAAGAGACAACCCAGGAAAAATTCTGATCTTGCCGCAAAGATAGATTCATTGGATACCAGAATGACAACAATGGAAGCCTCTCTAACAGCTATACATCTACATCAGCCACAACAAATAGACTTGCTTCAAAGGCTAGTGGCAGCACAAACCCCTACTTCTACTCAACTTGCTGATAACAAAAAGAGGGAGAAAGAAACCTCTTCTAAGGGGGAGAAAGCAAACTCAATTGTCTTATTCAGTCAAGTGGAATCAAGAAGTGAGGGGGAGCAAAAAGTGCTAAACATACAAGTCAGCAATGTAATTGTGTCACCAATTGCTTTCACAAAGCCACCAGTGTTGGATAACATTGATCTAATCCATATAGCAGCTGAAAAGTTTGAGTCAAAATCAAATTCTAAGATGCCTGATGTTACAGCTCTAGATAAGGAAATAAGAGAAAAATGGAGAAAAATAGATGCAGATATTCAATAAAAGTTTGGGCCAATTTAGAAGCCAGACAAAGTCTTCAATCATCACTCTAAAGTCATGAAAAATTTTGTGAATGACATAAGTATGAACTATCTGGAAATAGGTCAAACTTCCTGCATCAAATCTCCAAAGAAAGATCTCATCATGAAGGCCAAAAGGAACTATATTAAGTTTTCAGACAAGAATCCTATGGATACAGTGTTTGAAACACCTAGGCCAGATGAGAAGAAGCTGCTGGCCAGGTCTATGGCATTCTACAAGGATCCAACTGATTCAGTGCTTAAAAGGAGAATTGCTAAAATTTACAGAAATGGTAAGGAGATTTGTGTGGTGGTTGGACACCCACTATTTGTGGAAGCTAAGAAGGAAGAGAAAGAAGAATCAGGATAGAAAAGAAGCAAGCTTCTTTGGATGCTAAGAAGCAAAAGCAAAAGAAAGAACTAGCTGTGTTAGGTCCCAATGTGTTGGTAGAAGGGGGGTTGAATACAAACAGTACCGAATAATCGAATAAAATGCGGAATAAAAAGTGAAACAAAATTCAAGTTAAATAAGAATATTATTAAACTTGAAAGGTGTTACAACAACTGTATCGATTACAAGGAATTAATCTCAAATTAATTATCACAAATCTAGAATAAATTCGACATGAACTTTTTCTATTTTTGCAATAAAAAGATTCAAATGCTAAACGCAATTTGAGATTAAGTTCTAGGGATTTTGATCCGCTAGATAGTTACACAAGAACAAGATAAAGATTTCTAGTGGTTTGGGTTTAACTTTACAAACTAGAAATGGATGATCTTGAATTAGCAGAAAAAATGAAATATTGCTTCTGCTTCTTTTCTTTTTGCTGTGTTCTTGACTTCTGTTTTTTTTTGATATTTTGTTGAATGGCTTCTTCTGTCTTTTTAATCAATCAACCGAATATAATTGAACTGGCAAGACAATCCTGAGCTCAGCAAGACAATCGGTAGGACTATTGATTGTACTAGCAAGACAATCTGATTGAACTACAATGACTTTCGGTATGACAATCAGTTGAACTAGTAAGACTATCTCCTTCCCAGTAGAACTTTTGGTAGGACAATGGAAATGACTTGGCATGACAATCGGTATGATAATCCAGATTGTCATGCTAGTTCATTTTCAATTGTCTTGCTGATTTAAGACTATTTTTAATCCAATTAAACTTCTGAAAATTCTTAATATTAATTCTGAATTAATTAATCAATTAATTCAGTTAATAAATAAATTAATCTTTGCAGATATAACTTATTTTCTTAATTAAATTATATGACTTAATTAATTAATAGAGAATTAATACTAACCATGAGCAGCAACCAATCTTCTGAAAATCTTCTGAAAATCACTGAGAATTATGAATCAAGTCCACCACTTCAATGTTGACACTCGATGTACTGTCTGCTTCATGAGTGACTAACTTCCGTGACGTTTCTTCATGTCTTGACTTTGATAATTGATTTTCTTCAGATTAAATCCTTGTAATTCTTTGATACCCTGACGAGATCTCTGTCACTTGATTAAATCCACAATCTTGATTTGCATCACTGAGGCTTGATCAATTTCTTGAACTTCTTCCAGTGAATTAACTCCTCAAGTCTGTAGATGAACCTTGTTTCTGAATCCTTTGACAGATGTTACTTTGCGAGATCTCTTTGACGGTAGATCCACTATTTACTTATTATATTCTTATTTGAGTTGAGTTAAATCCTCGAATATACAAATAGGCTATGACATATGCCTTACAATCTCCCCCTATTTGTTTGTTAGAGAATAACACACAAATACCTAGAGGATAACTCAACTAACAAATAAGAAAAAGATATAAACAGAAATGCAAAGTAAATAGCTAAAAAGTTCTGGATGACATTTAACCTTTTCCAGATTCCAAGTAGATGTTCCTCTAAACTGAACATATCTTCAAGTAGTTTCATCTTCTTTTTATACAACCACATTTCCTGTTGAGAAGCACATATCTCTCTTGCTTCTCCCCCTATGAGAATCAACTGATTAAAGAAGATCACCTTCGTTTACCACCTCTCCCGTACAATAGGATCCGCAGATAAAAACCAATGGTACTCCCCTAATAGCTTCTTCCCTTACTAGAAAATCACCTTGTGTTTACCACCTCTCCCGTACAATAGGATCCGTAGTTACAAACAACAATGGTGTGGTGTAGTGTACATGTAGGATCTTTTTCTTACTCCCTGCTATTTATTGAGCAGTAACCATTCTTCTGAAAATCTTCTGAAAATCACTGAGAATTATGAATCAATTCCACCACTTCAATGTTGACACTCGATGTACTGTTTGGTTCATGAGTGACTAACTTCCGTGACATTTCTTCATGTCTTGACTTTGATAATTGATTTTCTTCAGATTAAATCCTTGTAATTCTTTGATACCCTGACGAGATCTCTGTCACTTGATTAAATCCACAATCTTGATTTGCATCACTGAGGCTTGATCAATTTCTTGAACTTCTTCCAGTGAATTAACTCCTCTGTTAGTCCCTTAACAATATAGCAAGAATTACAAAAGGGGGGTTTAATGGAATTCTTGAACCTTTTTCTTGAAATAAAAATGTTCAACTCGATTATAGATATATTTGTTTTGATTAGCACAATGCGGAATGTAAACTAAAATGAATCAAAACATAAGTAATTAAAAACAAGAGTCTTTAAAAACTTTCTGGTGGATTTAAACAATTCCACCAGAGATATATATAATATATCGAGAGGACTCTGTGTGCAGAAATGCTCACAGCTGCTTACAAATAGAACTGCTGAGAATACAGGAAATGCTAAAGATTATGCTTACAAAGATTTCTCTGTTTTTGTGTTTCTCAGCTATCTCAGTTATTTTTCTATTTTCTACTCTCTTGGTTTATATAATACCAAGATTACAAAGTCAAAAAGACTGAACAAATATAAAATCTAACAGTCTTAATCTTTGCTGCTTTTCGTCCTCTATTACCCAGTTAATGGGCTTCCACAATGTGTTTGTATACAACTCGACGACTGTGTGTCAGTTTTCACTGTTCAACTGATGTTTGAATTCTTGATATGATCATCCGTCGACTTTCAGATCATCCGTCGATGACTTAATTAATCATCCGTCGACTGCTATGTTAAACATCCGTTGATAGTCATTTGATCATCCGTCGAAGGATTTGTTAATCATCCGTCGGTAGCTATTTTGGCACTTGACTTCATTTCACTTATACAGAATTACAAGACATTACTTATGTACAATTAATCAACCTATTCTGCATATCTACTTAAAGTCAACATGACTTATATGCTACTACAGATTCTATACAAAGGTGCATACATCACTGTGCTACAAACATATTGTTACTTAAGCTACTCACTCGATGGATAATAAGTTAATCATCCGTCGGGACTATAATGAGTTATCCGTCGGGACTATAATTCTTATCCGTAGAGTGCTACATAATTTCACTAAGTAAAATCTACTTAGATGTTTTGTTTAATTGATCATCAAGTACACAATATATTCACAACATCCTCAAGTCTGTATATGAACCTTGTTTCTGAATCCTTTGACAGATGTTACTTTGCGAGATCTCTTTGACGGTAGATCCACTATTTACTTATTACATTCTTATTTGAGTTGAGTTAAATCCTCGAATATACAAATAGGCTATGACATAAGCCTTACAATCTCCCCCTATTTGTTTGTTAGACAATAACACACAAATACCTAGAGGATAACTTAACTAACAAATAAGAAAAAGATATAAACAGAAATGCAAAGTAAATAGCAGAAAAGTTCTGGATGACATTTAACCTTTTCCAGATTCCAAGTAGATGTTCCTCTAGACTGAACATATCTTCAAGTAGTTTCATCTTCTTTTTGTACAACCACATTTCCTGTTGAGAAGCACATATCTCTCTTGTTTCTCCCCCTATGAGAATCTACTGATTAAAGAAGATCACCTTCTTTTACCACCTCTCTCGTACAATAGGATCCGCAGATAAAAACCAATGGTACTCCCCTAACAGCTTCTTCCCTTACTAGAAAATCACCTTGTGTTTACCACCTCTCCCGTACAATAGGATCCGTAGTTACAAACAACAATGGTGTGGTGTAGTGTACATGTAGGATCTTTTTCTTACTCCCTGCTATTTATTGAGCAGCAACCATTCTTCTGAAAATCTTCTGAAAATCACTGAGAATTATGAATCAATTCCACCACTTCAATGTTGACACTCGATGTACTGTCTGGTTCATGAGTGACTAACTTCCGTGACGTTTCTTCATGTCTTGACTTTGATAATTGATTTTCTTCAGATTAAATCCTTGTAATTCTTTGATACCCTGATGAAATCTCTGTCACTTGATTAAATCCACAATCTTGATTTGCATCACTGAGGCTTGATCAATTTCTTGAACTTCTTCCAGTGAATTAACTCCTCAAGTCTGTAGATGAACCTTATTTCTGAATCCTTTGACATATGTTACTTTGCGAGATCTCTTTGACGGTAGATCCACTATTTACTTATTACATTCTTATTTGAGTTGAGTTAAATCCTCGAATATACAAATAGGCTATGACATATGCCTTACAAGCTGCTATCTTGGCCAAGCTTCAAGTTGTAAAAATCACAACAGAACTTCCTGTACAACCAATTGTAATTACTGAACCTAAGGATCTGAAAATGCAAGAAGAATCACAGCAGAAAAGAAGATTTAGATACAAACTCCATTCCAAGTGGAAAGTGAACTTTAATGATGAGGAATTGGAAGACCAATTTCCCAAAAAGCCTACAACTACAACTCAGACATCAAAACCCTCAGTGGTATTTGAAGAATTCAAAGTGGTTGATCCAACAAGAAATATTCATGGTGAACCAATTTTTCCTAAGGATGAGCCAGTAGACTGAGACCAATTCCTGAGCTAAATTTACCCATCTTCAAGACAAAGAAGATAAAGACTAGAGCTATCAAGAAAGTGGAGCCTGTATCTATCAAATCCAAGATCTTAACCAAATCCCAACCCACAGTCAACAAGAGAGATCTCATGTACATTTGTGATATTAAAGAGTTTTCAGACTTAAATCTCTACTTGGATGAACTTGAAGAAGTGAGAGGAATTGATGCTTACAGACACCTTCCTGAAAGACTGGTATTTAAATACAAGGGAGGGAAAAAGATAACATGGCCTCTTCAGAGGATTCTCCAAGAAAGCCAATATGTTCTGATTAAAGTCTACTCATCCTTCAAAAAGAACTTTGGATATAATGTGACTGCAAGGAGATCAGTTCTTAAGAAGATTGAGGAGCTGAGGAGTGATAGAGCCAAAGATGCACTTCCAAAAACTCTATCAATTCCCTTCACAGGAAAGAGAGTGCATCTGAGGTCTTATTGGCTGATGGAATTCATGGACAACAAAGGAGTTAGAAGATTCTTCAGATTGGAGGACCAGTTGAGTATCTCTAGCAATGGGACTCTTTTGGAAATGCAAGAAATGCTAAATCTCTCAGAAGCTAATGAACTTGAATTCCACAGAAAACTCCAGAATCAAATAGAGAAAAACAACAGAAGACTTGGGAAGAAATCCAGAAAATCAAGGAGATAGACTTATCTGCTCAGACTAGATGAGCACCTTGAAAATTGATTGTGAGAACTCTTTGTACACTTTGCTTTGTTCAATTTTCAGTAAAATTTGTAGCACTTATCAGTTTTATATACTATTTTTCAATCTGTATCTTTTGGATATTTTGTTATCATCAAGTTTTTTTTAATTTATGGCTATAATTCCAGTAGACATAAATTGGGGGAGATTGTTAGGAATATGTTGTGTACTTGATAATAAGCTAAACAAAACACCTTAGTAGATCTAACTTAGTGAATTTTGTAGCACCCGACGGATGATCAGTTATAGTCCTGACGGATGATTCAATATAGTCCCAACGGATGACTAATTAATATCCACCGGGTGAGTAGCTTATGTAATAATAAGTACTGTAGCACAATTCTGCAAATAAGTTTGTATAGATTCTGTAGTAGCTTATGAATCATGTAGACTGCTATTAGATGTGCAGAATAGGTTGATTAAATGTAAATATAAGATGTCTTGTAATTCTGCACAAATGAAATGGAGTCAAGTGATAAATGGCTACCCAACGGATGATCAACAAAGCTACCTGACGGATGATCAATGAGGCTACCCGACGGATAACAAGCATGTACCCGACGGATGATCAATTCAAATATATGTTGACAGTGACAACATAGTCACATGCGTCAAGTCATTGCAAAAGGAATGTGGCAGCCTGTTTAGCAGGGTTTTGAGAACAAAGAAGCATTGCCATTTCCATGCTATTATGAAGATATTCAAAGATGCTGGAAAAAAGTAGTGAAGCGGCATGGAGTTAGACTTGATAGGTTTTGTTTTATTATCTTCTCTTATTACCATATAAACTTGGTGATATATAAACCAAGTGTAGCAAGTAGAACAACAACAATAAATAGACTAAGCAAATACATTTTTCAGAGAAACATTTGTAAGCTGTATCCTGTAGCATTTCTTTGTAAGTTTAGTTATTCATATTTTAACTGCAGTTGTGAGCTATTCAAACTTCACAGGGTTCTCTATATATATATATATGGTGGATATATTTAAATCCACCAGAAAGTTTTAAAGACCTGTGTTTTTATTACTTGTGTTTTGATATATGTAATTCTTTCATGCCACACTTTGCCAATCAAACACTTATATATTATCGAGTTAGAATAATTTTAAAAATCTTAAAAAGAAGTCAGAACTACATTCAACCCCCCTTCTGTAATTCTTGTTGTATTGTTAGGGAATAACAAATCATCTAACCCACCTTTGTAAAAAGGTTATTAGTGAGCCAAAGTATGGAGCTTGAAAATAATATGAGGCTCAAACAAATAACCTCTACTCTTTCTGTGATAAGTTTAATTGCATTACATGCAATATGAAAGTGATGACCAGCGGTTATAAGCTGAGAAATGATCTAAAACCAGTTAACTTTGGATCTGTGATCAAAGAAGAAAATGTTAATCAAACTAAGAATGTTGTTTCTTTTAAATGTTCAAATTCTACTTCTGCTAACTCTGTCAAGAAGATCAAACTACCCAACACTGCTTGGGTAGCTAAACACACTTAAACCTCATTGTGTGTAAGGCAAGAAGAATAAAGTCATGTGGATCATTGACATTGGATGTTCTAGGCACATAACAGGTATTAAAGCCCTACTATCATAGTTTGAAGAGATGGTTGGCCCTTTGGTGACCTTTAGAGATAACATCAAGGGATTCACAATACGATATGGCAGTTTAATTCATGGAAATATTGTCATTGAAAATGTAGCACTGGTTGTGAGTCTTGAAGTGAATATTCTAAGTGTCAGTCAATTTACAGACAAAGATTTCAAGGTTATTTTTGACAAAGAAGACTGCTCAATTACAAGCAAGAAGACTGGTGAAGTTGCTCTGAAAGGAGTAAGGAAAGGAAGCCTGTTTGTTGCATACATGAACTCAATAAACAAGGACATGATATGTTGCTTCTACACTAAGACTTCTAGTGAACAAAGCAAACTCTGGCACAAGAAGCTCTCTCACTATAACTACAAAGCAATTAATACTCTGGTGAAAAGAGAATTGATGAGAGATATGCCATCTTTGTAATTTGCTCAAAATAAAGTTTATGAAGCTTGCCGAAAAGGTAAAATGAAGAGGTCCAGTCATAAAAGCAAAGCTATGAACTCCATTAATGATCCACTACAGCTTATCCATATGAATTTGTTTGGCCCTGTAAATTTCATGTCCATATCTAGAAAGAACTATGCATTAGTGATGGTGGATGACTACTCAAGGTACACTTGGGTGGAATTTATGCATTCAAAAGATGAAACTCCACACATTATCATTTAAAACATAAAGAAAATTGAGAAATAGACCGAAGATCAAAATTTTGTCAAAAGACTGAGGAGTGACAATGGTATAGAATTCAGAAATGCAATACTAAGTGAATTCTGTAAAGCTAGAACACCTCAATAAAATGGTGTAGTTGAAAGGAAAATAAAACTCTAGTTGAAGCTGCAAGGACAATGCTGCAGGATGCCAAATTGCTAAAAAAAATTTGGGAAAAAGTTGTTAACACAACATGTTACACTCAGAACAAATATTTGTTGAACAAAAACATTGGCATGTCACCTTACTCAATCATGTCAAAAAGAAAGCCTGTTGTTAAGCATCTTCATGTGTTTGGAAGCAAGTGCTTTGTGTTAATAGATAACTCTGAGTATGTTGGGAAATTTGACTCCAAAGTATTTGAAGCTATCTTTCTTAGATTTTCATTGGAAAGGACTGCCTATAGAGTTTATGTGCTTGAGCAAAAGAAAATAATGGAAAGCATAGATGTGACATTTGATGATGACAAGTATCCAGGATTGGAATGCTTTGATGAAAATAAAGTTAAAACTTTAAAATTTGATAATCTCATTCTTGACAGTGATTCTGAAGATGAAGTTGAAGATAATGCAGACACTAGAGTGGAGGAAGAGACAAGTGAACCAGTGAATTCTGACAATGAGAATTCATCTCAAGAAAGAAGCTCACCTAAATTTGATGGCACAAACTCAGGGGGGGAAGAGATGATAATTCTGTAAGTCATGCCATCAATGAAGTAAATGATTACAATTATAGTCATCAAAATCATCACACCAGAAAATGGGATAGAAGTCACAATTGGTGATCCTAATACTGGAGTGAGGATCAGAAGTGCCACTACTAATAAATGCATGCATGTTTTCTGTCTCAAATTGAGCTTAAGAAAATTGAAGAAGCTTTACTTGATCTTGATTGGATAACTGCTATGCAGGAAGAGCTAAATCAATTTGAAAGAAATAAAGTTTGAGAATTGGTTCCTGCACCAAGAAACATAAGCATCATTGGAACAAAATGGGTGTATAGGAACAAAATGGATAAAAATGGTATTGTGACAAGAAACAAAGCAGGACTGGTTGCCAAGGGCTACTCACAAGAAGAAGGAATTGATTATGATGAAACTTTTGCTCTAGTTGCAAGACTTAAATTAATAAGGATTTTCCTTGCATTTGCTGCACACTCCAATTTTAAGGTGTATCAAATGGATGTGAAAAATACATTCCTTAATGATGAACTAGAGGAAGAAGTCTATGTGCAACAACCTCCTGGCTTTGAAGATCCAGAATTTTCAAATTTTGTTTATAGACTTTTGAAGGTTCTCTATGGATTGAATCAAGCACCAAGAGCATGTTATGACACTTTATCAGAATTTCTAATCAAACATAGATTCACTAGAGGCACAATTGACAAAAAATGTTAAGAATATGTTGTGAACTTGATGATAATTTGAACAAAACACTTAGTAGATATCATTTAGTGTATTTGTAGCCTTCAACGGATGATCACTTCAACATCCGTTGAAAGAGTAACTTATGTTACAATAAGATTAGTAGCACATTTCTGCATATTGCAATGCCTTAGTGAACTAGATGTTGTAGAATACTTAAGTCATGTTGATTACTAGATTGATATGCAAGATAAGTTAGTTAATTGTAAATATTAGATGCCTTATAATCTTGTATAAATGAAATAGAGTTAACTATTATGAAGACAGTCTCAACGGATGTTTCACTAAGCTTCAACGGATGATCAGTCAAAGCTTCAACGGATGATCAACCAAAGTTTCAACGGATGATCAACCATAGTTTTAACGAATGATCAATCTGAGTTTCAACGGATGATCAAATTGAAAAGAGCAGTTGATAGTGACATGACAGTCACATGCATTGATTGTATGCAAATGGAATATGGCAGCCTAATTACAAGTTTTAGAGAATAAAGAAACATTTCCATTTCCATGCTAAACTGAAGATATTCAAAGATGCTGGATTGAGAAATGAAGAAGCATGAGATTAGACTAGAAACATTTTATCTTATCTGTTTGTCTCTTTATCGTGTAACTTGGTGATATATAAACCAAGAGTAGCAAGTAGAACTACATCCAAGTTAGTAAGCAATTACTAGAGAAATAAAAAAAGCTAAATCTGTAAAGAATTTCTCTGTTCTTGTAGTTCAACTGGTAAGCAGTTGTGTACAATATTTGTAACAGAGAGTTCTCTACTTAATATATATATCTCTGGTAGAAAAGTTCAATCCACCAGAAAGTTTTTAAATACTTGTATTTGATTACTTTGTGTTTTGATTTCATCAATACTGTCATTCCGCACCATAGCCAAATCAAACACAGTTATATAGTTATAGTAGAATTGTTCTTAAAATTGAAAAAGTAGCCAGAATTACATTCAACCCCCCCTTCTGTAATTTTTTGTTAGATTGGTTGGGAATAACAATTGGTATCAGAGCAAGCTCTTGAAGAACAAAGATTTTAAAGATCACAACAACTAACAAGATGAGCAGAAAAGATGTTGGAGTAAAGATTCCTTTTATGGACAAAGACAACTATCATCATTGGAAGGTAAAGATGCACCTGCATCTTCTATATCAAGATGAAGGATATGTGGATTGTATTGAGAAAGGTCCATATGTTCCATGAAAGCTGCTACAGGAAATGAGCCATCCATCCCAAAGCCTAAAGCAGAATGGTCTGATCTATATATTGAGCAAGTCCACTAGGATAAGAAGGCCATAAATATTCTGTTTAATGGTGTTTATGGTGACATGTTTGACAACATCATAAACTGCAAAACTGCTAAGGATGTCTGGGATAAAATTCAAGTTATATGTGATGGAATTGAGCAGGTAAGGGAAAACAAAATACAACTCTTGATTCAGAAATATGAGCATTTTCATTGTGAAGAAAGTGAGTCACTCACTGACATATTTAGTAGATTTCAATAACTACTAAATGCTCTAAAGTTGTATGGAAGAGTTTATCAAACAAGAGACTCAAACCTCAAATTCCTTAGATCTCTATCAAAGGAATGAAAACCTATGACAGTCTTATTAAGAAATTCTCAAGATTACAAGGAATTTACATTGGACATACTGTATGGGATTCTAAAGACCTATGAGCTTGAAATATAGCAAGATGAGAATTTGGAGAAAGGAAGAAAGAAGGGAGGATCCATTGTATTGGTTGCTGAGCAAGAAAATGAGAAGGAGATAATGGTTAAAGTTGTTAAATCTGCACCAAACCCTAGAGTTTGTGAAGGCAAGGCAAAAGGGCTAGTAGTTGAACATGAAGAACATCTCAGTCAAGATGACATGGATGACATAGATGAACATCTGGCTTTTCTATCAAGGAGGTTTGCCAAGCTCAAATTCAAGAAGAATTTTGGAGCATCAAAGTCAAACAGAAATATGGTTGACAAGTCTAAATTTAAGTATTTCAAGTGTGGCTTGGCAAGTCATTTTGCTAGTTAGAAAGTCTGATTCTGGCAAAAAGAAGTTTGAGCCTGTTGATTACAAGCAGAAATATTTTGAGTTGCTCAAACAAAAGGAAAGGGCTTTCATCACACAGGAAAATGACTGGGCTGCAGATGGACTAGAAGAGGATGATGATACAAACTATGTCAATCTAGCACTTATGGCCAAATCAGATGAAACAGAAGTAAGTTCATCAAGTAATCAGGTAATCACCACTAATCTAGCACATTTATCTAAGGTGAGTGTAATGATGCTATAATTGACATGTCTACTGAGTTATATCATCTGCGCATTACACTCAAATCTCTCACTAAAGAAAACACTAAAATTAAAGAGAACAATTTGTTTTTAAGTAAAAGAAGCAATGTGTTAGAGACTCAATTTGTTGAGTTTGAAAAATTGAAGATAGAGTGCAAGATTGCCAAAGATGAACTAACTGAATCCTTAAAAAAAGAGGAGATTTTAAGAAATCAACTTGAACGAGAACAGGAGGTAATTAAGGCATGGAAATCATCTAAAGATGTCCATGCTCAAATTACTAAAGTTCAAGGTATAGAATCCTTCTGTGATGAAGCCTGTAAAAAGAGCAAGGAGAAACTTGATTCCAATTTAGTTGAAGGACTTTCAACGGATGTGGATTCGACGGATGATGAACATTATCCGTCGAATGATTAAAAAAATTATCCATCGAAAGACAAGGAACCACATTCGTTGAGTGAAAGTAAGCCAGTTAGCAATGCTAAGCTAGGTAAATTAAATGAGAAATATGGATCAGTTTCTAAAAACTTTGTTCCAGAAGAAACAAGTCAACTGAAAAAGAACAAGAGAGTCAATGTAGGGCATTTGTCAATCAAGCAATTGAATGATAGATTGGAGAAAATTGAGGTTAAAACATAATCTAAAAGGAAAAACAATATGAATGGGAAAGTAGGGATTAACAAACATAACTACTACACACCTGATAAATATGCACCTAGAAAAATCCGTGTGAAGTGTGGTAGTGTTAATCACTTGTCTGTTAATTGCAAACTTGCTATGCCTGCTCCCATGTCTGCACCTCCCTCATTTCCTAGTATGCCTACACCTGTGAATGTTATGCCTGCACATAATTTGAATGCACAGTTTGCTAATATGCTATTTGCAAAATATCCTTACTATGCTGCATTTAGTATGCCACAAATATCATTTAGCATGCCATACTGGAATAACATGTTTGCACATAATATACATTTCCATGTTAACCAGCCTGTGCATGATAATTCTGCAATGATCAATGGTTTTAAGGATTATACTCAATTGACTAAGGATGAATTTCAAATGCCTAAGTCAAACAAGGACAAGCCTAAGAAACCTAAGAAAAAGGCTAACAAAATAGGACCCAAGGAAACTTGAGTACCAAAATCAACTTGATTTGATTTTTTGTGTGCAGGGAAACAGAAAGAATCTTTGGTATTTGGATAGTGGGTGCTTAAGGCACATGACTGGAGATTCTACCCTGCTCACTGAGTTCATGGAGAGAGCTGACCAAAGTATCACTTTTGGAGATGACAACAAGGGTTATACTGTGGGATATGGCTTGATTTCAAAGGATAATGTCATCATTGAGGAAGTTGTCCTAGTGGATGGACCCAAGCACAATTTGTGAGTATCCGCCAGCTTTGTGATAAGGGCAACTCAGTAACTTTCAATTCTGAAGCCTATGTTATGACCAACAAGAAAAGCAACAAAGTGGTTCTCACTGGAGTGAGAAAAGGAAATGTGTATCTAGCTGACTTCAACTCATCAAATACAGAATCTGTTACTTGTCTATTTAACAAGGCAGGTCAAGATGAAAGTTGGCTATGGCACAAGAAGTTGTCCTACCTTAACTTCAAGACTATGAATGAGCTAGTCATGAAAGATTTGGTAAAGGCATTCCATAAATGGAATTCTTAAAGGATAGATTGTGTGATGCCTGTCAAAAAGGAAAACAGATCAAGTCATCATTCAGAATTAAGCTTAATTCAACAATTGAAGAACCTTTACAACTACTACACATGAATTTATTTGGACCAGTCAATATATTGTCCATCTCAAGGAAAAGATACTGCCTAGTAATTGTGGATGATTTCTCAAAGTTCTCTTGGACATATTTTCTTAAATCCAAAGATGAAGCTAGTGAAATCATCATCAATCATATAAGGCAAGTCAACAATCATCCTGATCTCAAAGTAAGGAGAATCCGGAGTGACAATGGAACTGAGTTTAAAAATTTTGTGATGAGATTGTTTTGTGAAGAGAATGGAATCATGCATGAGTTTTCAGCAGTAATGACTCTACAACAAAATGGAGTAGTGGAAAGGAAGAACAGATTTCTTATTGAAGCTGCAAGAACAATGCTAGAAGAATCAAAGTTGCTAACATATTTCTGGGTAGAAGCTGTAAACACTGCATGCTACACCCAGAATATCTCTCTGGTTAATCAAGCAAAATGCATGACACCCTATCAATTATTCAAGAATAGAAAGCCAACATTGAATTTTCTTCATGTCTTTGGCTGTAAATGCTATATCTTAAGGAATCAAACTGATCAACATGGAAAGTTTGATGCCAAAGCTGATGAGGGAATTTTTGTTGGATATGCAGTTGGAAAAGCATATAGAGTCTAAAATCTCAGAACCAACATTGTTATGAAATCTGTACATGTTGTGTTTGATGATAAAAAGATTGAAGGACTGCAAGATGGAGATTTCCATGAAAGCCTCAAATTTGATAATTTTGAGATGATTTGTGATGAAAGTGATCAAGAAATCATATCTGAAGATAATATAGAAATATCTACAACTAATGAAGCACATAACTCAACATTTGTTGAAAGACAAAGATCAACATCCATTGATCCATCAATAGGAGTTAAAATCCAATACAGATCACAAACAGAAATAACCCCAACTTCAAGTCAAAGATCCACAAACTCAGGGGCAGTTTCTTCTAATCAAAACTAAGTCACACATCAAGACAACTATGAGGCCTCTTCATCTAGAGCTAATCTACCTCAACAGAGAAAATGGACTAAAGATCACCCTTTTGAACTAATCGTTGGTGATGCATCTTCAAGAGTGAAAACAAGGAAAGCAACTCAAGAAGAATATCTGTATAACAGATTTTTATCTCAAGAAGAACCTAAAAAGGTAGAAGAAGCTCTGTTGGATCCTAATTGGGTTTTAGCTATACAAGAGGAGCTAAACCAATTTGAAAGGAATAAAGTTTGGAAGCGGGTGCCCAAACCTAAAAGAAAGAATCTTATTGACACCAAGTGGGTATTCAGAAACAAGATGGATGAAAATGGCATAGTAGTCAGGAACAAAGCTAGATTGGTTGCTAAGGGCTATTGTCAACAAGAAGGAATAGATTTTGATGAAACTTTTGCTCCTGTTGCAAGACTTGAAGCCATCAAAAATTTTTAGCCTATTCAGCCCATGCCAATTTCATGGTCTATCAAATGGATGTCAAGAGTGCCTTTTTGAATGGAGATTTGGAGGAGGAAGTCTATGTCAGTCAGCCTCCTGGTTTTGAAGATCCAAATTTTCCAGAATATGTCTACTATCTTTTAAAAGCACTTTATGGACTGAAGCAAGCACCTAGAGCCTGGTATGACACTTTGTCAAAGTTCCTCTTAGAAAATCATTTCATAAGAGGTACTGTTGATAAAACCTTATTTTATAGAAATGTTAATGGCTTTAGTATACTTGTTCAAATTTATGTAGATGATATTATATTTGGTTATACAAATGAAAATCTTTGCAAAAAGTTTGCCAAATTGATGCAAAGTAAATATGAAATGAGCATGATGGGAGAACTAACTTACTTTCTTGGTTTACAAGTTAAGCAAGTTAGTGATGAAAAATCAACTGTTGGACTATGGTCTACAGGTGAATAACATTCCTATTTTATGTGACAATACAAGTGCCATTGCAATTACTGAAAATCCAGTATAACATTCAAGGACCAAGTGATAAGTGGCATTTTATACCACTTAGAATGTCTTAAAATGGCTTAAATTGGTGTCTTGAAATCAAGTATTTTGTGTATTTGATGCGTTTTTCTAGTGTTTATGCATTTCAGGGTATTAGTTGCATTTCGGAGGAGGAATCATCAAGAATAAGCCTTGGCATGTGTTCACCATTGCGAGAGGAAAAGAACGGGCAGATTACGGCGAAGAAACGGAGTAAACCTGGAATTTTTCCAGTAGGGTCCTGCGCGCCCGCGCAGCAATGCTGAGCGGCCGCGCAGCAGCCTTGCGCGCCCGCGCAGAAATGCTGAGCGGCCGCGCAGGGTCGGGGAAAAAGCTGAATTATTTTAGACTTCTAGTTCTGTTTGGCTTCCAACTTCTATGTAATCTGAGTTTTATGGGACTATTATATAAGTAAATTTGAGACGTTTTCACAGAGAATAAGAAGGAGATTATGTTTTAGATTGTGTTTTGCGCAAGAAGCGAAGGAGATAAGGAAGAAGACCGATTTAGCACACCGCAACGAAGAGGAAGCATATTTTCTTGTGATTCTTGTTTCGTTGTAACGTTGGATGCTAGTTTTCTTGCTTTGACTTATTTACTCTTGTGACGTACTCTGTTTTAATAAAATTAGTTTAGTTATTATTCTCTTGTGTTGTTTATCATGATTTCATATGAACCCATGATGGCGATAAGTTCTATTATGGGCTAATCGTGATCATGGGGTTGCAACGAATTTATTATAGAATTCTTTAGTTAATTGTTTAATACTTTAGTGTGTGATGATTGTATGATATCTAGTATTGGTTGTGCGTATTCGTCTTATATGCGTCGCGAACATATAAGATAGGGTGTTAATCTCTTGTGAAGCGACGGTGAATCTTGAGATTTAGAACTTGCCATGCTAGCATAGGTTCATGTACGTTGAGCATGATTAGTGGGTAATTCTAACAGTTTTATTTGCCCTATGTAATCAAAAGGAATAACTTGAGCTTAAATCGTTGTGTTGTCAATTTCTGTAGACATATAGGAACTCAACATAATTGATGACTATTCAACTTCTATCCTAATTGTGGATGTTTGGTAGAATGGTATTAGTACAATGAAAGTTGGCTTTTATCAGTTTCGTGTTATTCGATTAATGTCATCACTGTCACATGCTAAAGGTAATAACAATGGCTATAGAAGGAAGTAATAATGAAGTTGTGATCTCATGAGTGTTTTATTATTGATAAATTGAAGTGTTAGTTAAGTGGTTAATTAAGTAGTTAATTATAGTTAATATTTAATCAACAATTTTAAGTGTTATCTTAATATTGAGAAGTAATCATATATTGGTGAGTGAGTTTAATTAGACATTAACTTAGTTTGAGTCTCTGAGGGAACGAACTAGAAAGTATTCTATATTACTTGCGAACGCATATACTTGCGTGAATATTAGTGCGTGATTACGCCCTAACAAGTTTTTGGCGCCGCTGCCGGGGACTCGGCGTATTTGTTTAGTTTATATACTTACCATCATTGGTCATTAGGACTCAGTGATTAGGACGTAGTAGTTAATTACTCTTTTCGGTTGTGTTTCAGGTACTTTAGCAAGCGTTTATGCAAACTCGTTCTCGTGCTCGCAAGAGGACCTTAGATACAGTTGAGGAGAAAGACGAAGTTCTTGATACTCCGGAGAAGTTAGATTTTGAGGATTCGGATTCAGGAACTGAGCAGAAAGAACCAGTAAACATGGGAGATCGTATTGTTCAAGCTGGTCCAGCTCTTATGGATTTTTCTCGGCCTAAAATTGATGACATTCAGTCAAGCATCCTTCATCCGGCTATTCAAGCAAACACCTTTGAAATCAAGCCGGGCACTATTCAGATGGTGCAGAATTCTGTTTCCTTTGGAGGAGCGGCAACTGAAGACCCCAACATGCACATAAGGAATTTTGTCGAGATTTGCAGCACTTTTAAGTATAATGGCGTGACTGATGAGGCTATCAAGTTGAGGCTTTTCCCATTCTCACTGAGGGATAAAGCTAAAGACTGGTTACATTCTGAACCAGCTGGGTCCATCACTACGTGGCAAGATCTTGCGCAAAAGTTTCTGATGAAGTTTTATCCAATGGCAAAGACTGCTGCTATGAGGAGTGCTCTTACTCAGTTTGCGCAGCAACCTACAGAATCTATGTGCGAGGCTTGGGAACGCTACAAGGAAATGTTGAGAAAATGTCCACATCATGGAATGCCGGATTGGATGGTAATCACTGGTTTTTATAATGGTTTGGGGGCCCAATCTCGGCCCATGCTCGATGCAGCAGCTGGAGGCGCCTTATGGGCTAAAAGCTATACTGAGGCATATAATCTTATCGAGACGATGGCTGCAAATGAGCATCAAAACCCAACTCAGAGGATGACGTCAGGCAAGGTAGCAGGTATTCTGGAAGTTGATGTAGCCACCGCTATTGCAGCCCAGCTCCAAGCGCTATCAATGAAGGTTGATTCTTTGGCTACGTATGGAGTTAATCAAATAGCTATGGTTTGTGAGCTTTGTGCAGGTTCTCATGCTACGGATCAGTGTTCTCTTGTCAACGAATCTGTTCAGTATGTGAATAATTATCAGCGACAACAGCAGCCTGTGCCAGCGACCTATCATCCTAACAACAGAAATCATCCAAATTTCAGCTGGGGAAATAATCAGAATGCTATTCAGCCACCATATCAGCAAGGAGTAAGTAAATAGTTTAACCCACCTGGATTCCAGCAACCACAACAGTAAGCTACAAGGCAATCATATCCTCAACAGGGAAGTGCAGCTGCACCTACTAGTGCTGATTTTGAGGAACTTAAGCTGTTGTGCAAGAGTCAGGCGGTTTCTATCAAGACCTTGGAAAATCAAATCGGTCAATTAGCCAATACAGTGCTCAATCGTTAACCTGGCACTCTTCCCAGTGACACGGAAGTACCAGGCAGGAAGGAAGCTAAAGAGCAAGTCAAGGATATTACCTTAAGGTCTGGAAAAGTAGCTGATGCTGAAAAGGCAAAAGAAGTCGAAGCTGAAGTTAGAGATGAAGAATCTAAGCAAAAGGAGAAAGTGGCGGAACCAAAGAAGACTACTGTTGAACACACTCTGCCTGAGGCTAATACAGGGGAGAAACAGCTCTATCCTCCACCACCTTTTCCTAAGAGATTGCAGCAACAAAAGCTGGATAGACAGTTCGGGAAGTTTCTGGAGGTGTTCAAGAAACTTCACATCAATATACCTTTCGCTGAGGCTCTGGAACAAATGCCTAGTTATGCGAAGTTTATGAAGACTATTCTTTCAAGGAAGGTGAAACTGGATGACCTTGAAACCGTTGCTCTCACGGAAGAATGCAGCGCTGTTCTGCAGCAAAAGTTACCACCAAAACTAAAAGATCCAGGAAGCTTCACCATTCCTTGCACCATTGGCAATCTAACTTTTGACAAGTGCCTTTGTGATTTGGGAGCAAGCATTAATCTGATGCCGTTGTCGATCTTTAAAAAGCTGGATCTGCCTGATCCAAAACCCACATACATGTCGCTACAATTGGCTGACCGTTCCATTACTTACCCAAGGGGCATAGTTGAGGATGTGCTCGTCAAGGTGGATAAGCTCTTCTTTCCTGCAGATTTTGTTATTCTGGATTTTGAGGAAGATAAGAAGATTCCCATAATCTTGGGGAGGCCTTTCTTGGCTACTGGCCGTACCTTGATAGATGTGCAAAAAGGGGAACTTACTATGCGGGTCCAAGATCAGGATGTGACCTTCAACGTATTCAAGGCAATGAAATTCCCTACAGAAGATGAGGAGTGCTTAAAAGTGGATGTGATTGATTCTGCGGTTACTTCGGAACTCGATCACATGCTAATGTCTGATGCATTAGAAAAGGCCTTAGTGGGGGATTTTGACAGCGATGATGAAGATAGCAACGAGCAATTACAATATCTGAACGCTTCTCCATGGAAGCGAAAGCTCGACATACCATTTGAATCTCTTGGTACTTCTGACCTTAAGAATGCTGAAGGGAAGCTCAAACCATCAATAGAGGAAGCACCTACCTTGGAGCTCAAACCATTACCTGAACACTTAAGGTATGCTTTTTTAGGTGATTCATCTACGTTACCTGTTATTATTTCAGCTGACCTTTCAGGTAGTGAGGAAGACAAGCTCTTAAGGATTTTGAGAGAATTCAAATCGGCTATAGGATGGACCATAGCAGACATCAAGGGGATAAGTCCTTCATATTGTATGCATAAAATTCTGTTAGAGGAAGGTAGTAAGCCAATTATGGAACAACAGCGAAGACTGAACCCGATCATGAAGGAGGCGGTGAAGAAAGAAATTCTGAAATGGCTAGATGCAGGCATCATTTATCCTATTTCTGACAGCTCGTGGGTGAGCCCCGTGCAATGTGTACCTAAGAAAGGAGGTATCACTGTGGTCGCAAATGAAAAGAATGAGCTCATCCCTACTCGAACAGTTATAGGATGGAGAGTATGCATGGATTATAGAAAATTGAACAAAGCCACAAGGAAGGATCACTTCCCTCTCCCATTCATTGATCAAATGCTTGACAGATTGGCGGGACATGAGTATTTTTGTCTTCTGGATGGTTATTCCGGGTATAATCGGATTTGTATTGCACCAGAGGATCAGGAAAAGACTACCTTCACTTGTCCATTTGGTACATTTGCTTTTCGTAGAGTTTCGTTTGGGTTATGTGGCGCCCCGGCCACCTTTCAGAGATGTATGATGGCTATATTCTCTGACATGATTGGAAATAACGTCGAAGTGTTCATGAATGACTTCTCCGTCTTTGGACACTCATATGAGGAATGTTTGAATAATCTGCGTGCCGTACTCAAAAGATGCGTGGAAACTAATTTGGTGCTTAATTGGGAGAAATGTCATTTTATGGTGCGTGAAGGCATTATCATTGGGCATAAGGTCTCTAGCAAAGGTCTGGAGGTGGACAAGGCCAAGGTGGGAGTCATTGAAAATCTTCCCCCACCTAATTCGGTGAAAGGAATCCGTAGTTTTCTTGGTCATGCGGGTTTTTATCGGCGATTCATCAAGGACTTTTCAAAGATATCTAAGCCGTTGTGCAATTTACTTGAGAAAGATGTGCCTTTCAAATTTGATGATGAATGTTTGGCAGCATTCGAGACTCTCAAGGAGAGTTTGATCACGGCACCAGTTATTACAGCACCAGATTGGACAGAATCGTTTGAGATGATGTGTGATGCGAGTGACTATGCGGTAGGTGCAGTTCTGGGACAGCGCAAGAAAAATCTCTTCCATGTGGTCTACTATGCGAGTAAGACTTTAAATGGGGCCCAATTGAACTACACCACTACTGAGAAGGAGCTTTTGGCTATAGTCTTTGGCTTTGAGAAATTTCGATCTTATCTGCTTGGTACGAAAGTAACAGTATTCACTGATCATGCAGCTATTCGCTATCTGGTTTCTAAGAAGGATTCGAAGCTGAGACTCATTCGTTGGGTGCTTTTACTTCAGGAATTTGAGTTAGAGATCAAAGATAGAAAAGGTACTGAGAATCAAGTAGCTGACCATCTCTCTAGGTTGGAGAATCCCGATTCTACTTCACAAGATAGGACGTTAATCAATGAATCTTTTCCGGATGAGCAGTTGTTTGCAATTCAGGAGGAAGAACCATGGTTTGCAGATATTGTAAACTATCTTGTCAGCAATATAATGCCGCTTAATTTGACATCCGCTTAAAAGAAGAAGTTTCTGCATGAGGTGAAGTGGTATATGTGGGATGAACCATATTTGTTTAGACAGGGAGCTGACCAGATCATCAGGAGATGTATCCCGTTCTGTGAGACGGAGGGGATATTACGAGACTGCCATTCCACGGTTTATGGTGGACACTATGGAGGTGAGAAGACGGCAGCTCGTATTCTGCAAGCAGGTTTTTTCTGGCCTACTTTGTTCAAGGATGCTCATCAGTTTGTTTTAAGGTGTGATCGTTGCCAAAGAGTGGGAAATTTGTCAAGGAAGGATGAGATGCCATTAAATATGATGCTTGAAGTCGAGGTCTTTGATGTATGGGGAATCGATTTCATGGGGCCTTTTATCTCGTCTTGCAATAATCAGTACATCTTGCTGGCAGTCAATTATGTCTCAAAATGGGTCGAAGTTAAAGCTTTACCGACAAATGATGCAAAGGCAGTGCTAAATTTTCTTCATAAGCAAATTTTCACAAGGTTTGGAACGCCTCGGGTAATCATAAGTGATGAAGGATCGCATTTTTGCAACCGTAAGTTCACTTCTATGATGCAGCGTTATAATGTGAATCATCGAGTAGCTACTGCCTATCATCCGCAAACAAATGGTCAAGCGGAAGTGTCTAACAGAGAGATAAAGTGCATTCTAGAGAAGGTTGTTTGTCCGTCAAGGAAGGATTGGTCTTTAAAGCTCGATGAAGCTGTTTGGGCTTACAGAACAGCATACAAAACTCCACTTGGGATGTCACCGTTTCAGTTGGTGTACGGTAAGGGATGTCATCTACCGGCGGAGCTTGAGCATAAGGCCTACTGGGCATTGAAGAAATTGAACCTGGATTTAGATGCAGCTGGTAAGAAAAGAATGCTTCAGCTTAATGAACTTGATGAATTTCGACTTCAAGCGTACGAGAATAACAAAATATATAAGGAAAAGGTAAAGAGGTGGCACGATAGGAAGCTACATCCTAAGTTATTTGTGCCAGGGCAACAAGTTCTTTTATTCAACTCTGGGCTCCGACTTTTTCCTGGGAAGTTGAAATCAAGGTGGTCTGGACCTTTTATTGTCAAAACTGTGTTTCCACATGGAGCGGTGGAAATTTTTGAGAATGATTCGGACCAAGCATTCAAGGTTAATGGTCAGCGGTTGAAGCACTACTATGGGGACATGGCAAACCGAGAGGTGGTTAGTGCCATTTTGTTGACTACTTGAGAAAGGTACGGAACGTCAAGCTAATGACGAAAAAGAAGCGCTGCGTGGGAGGCAACCCATGAATTGTTGTTACAGGAACCCTTAGAAGTTAATAACCTATCCAAAAACACAAAAAAAAATCAGAAAACAGGGGCTGAAAAAAAATTTTCCAGAGACCCTCTGCGCGCCCGCGCAGAAATGCTGAGCGGCCGCGCAGGGGTCGAATTCCAGAAATTTTTTTGCAGTTCAGAAAAAAAAAAAAAAAAAAAAACACAAAAACCCATCACAGCCCATAAACCCACGAATTCTTTTCCCATTACCCCATGATTTTATCCCTCAACCCCACTCCTAATCTAATTTAACCTACTCCACACCCTATATATACATACACCTATCCTACATATCTCCCACAAACTTCCTACACTTAAACCCTCTCATAAACATCAAAAATCAGTTCTTACACACTTTTATTCACAAATCAATGGCACCCAAGAGAGCACGCACTATTGACAGCAGCAGCACAGTTCCTACTGCTGATTCATCAAGGGGTACTGCTGCAAGGCCTCGGTTAACTGACAGAGCTGCGGAGGAGGAGTACACTAGGCTGTTGGGGAAGCCGATTCTGAAGGAGAGGGGGTTTTTACCATCAGGGAGGGATGGTGAGTTGTTGCCCATGATTGCAGAGAAGGGGTGGATAGCTTTTTGTGAGTCACCCGAAGCAGTACCGATGAGTGTTGTTCGCGAGTTCTACGCGAACGCGAAGGCTGAAAAGAATGGGTTTTCTGTAGTTCGTGGGCTGACGGTTGATTATCATCCTGTGGCGATTCGCCGTGTGATTGGACAGCGAGAGAGGAAGCCCGAGGAGGAGAACTGGAATGAAAAGACTGCTGAGGATTTTGACTTGGATTTGATTTGTGCGACTCTCTGTCGACCGGGCACAGTTTGGAACCGCAGTCCAGCCAATAATGAGTATCGACACTTTCCGGCGATCGCCATGAACAGGTATGCCCGTGCATGGAATGCATTTATATGTGCTAATATTTTGCCTTCTTCACATGCACACGAGGTCACAGTTGAGAGAGCACAGTTGTTGTGGGGAATTCTGAATGAGGAATACTATGTGGACCTTGGTGAGTTTATCTACCAAGGAATTCTGAAGTTTTTGAGGGGAGCAAAGCATATGAACATCCCTTATGCATCCACGGTTACGAAGCTATGCCGAGCAGTAGGAGTGAACTGGCCGGCTCATGAGCAGTTGCAGTTGCCAGCAGCTCCGATAGATTCTGGCACTCTGAATGGGATGCAGGAGTGGACCGGTGGTGAGCCTGAGGAGTATGGGCTGGGTTATCGTCTTCCAGGAGGACGTCCAGCACGAGGTGCTACTATGGCTAGGCCAGGGCGTGGTGAGGCTGGTTCTTCGAGAGCTCAGGAGGGTGCTGGGATGGGTGATGCCCAGTATAGGAGGCTTTCACGGCGGATGGATGCCATGTATGAGACGCAGAGCAGGTTTGCTCAGGAGCTCACTCTTGCGTTAGGGACTGCTTTTCGAGGCCTTGGAGCTGATATCCAGTGGCCAGTTTTTGGTGAGGACTCTGCATACCCGCCGCCTGATACTCCACCCACTGAGGGTGATGATGATGATGACTCCGAGTAGGTATACCCTGTGTTCCTTTCTACTACCTTCACTGGGGACAGTGAAGATTTTAAATTTGGGGGTGGTAGTTAAGGAATATTTTGTGTGTGTCATATAGCTGCATATTCATGATAGTTAGTTCATATAGTTGCATAATTTTTGCCATATAGTTTTTTTTATATAGCTTTATTTGTTTGTATTCATGATAGTTAGTTCATATAGTTGCATAATTTTTGCCATATAGTTTTTTTATATAGCTTTATTTGTTTGTCATATCATATAGCTCATGCATATACCATGATCCCTTTTGCAATAATTTATCGACTGAATTGTGATATTGATGCGAGTGTAGTGATAGCATTAAAGTGATATTAAGTTGTGTAGGTTGATATGCATGCTAGAAGCACTTGTATTTTCACTAAGTCTTAGAGAATGCTTAAGGGCTAGATTGTTGTTATGATCTGATTATTTTCGAGGATAATCTATTTATTATGCTTAGGATTTGATAATAGGTTCTTAGTGGTAAAGGCATGAAAAAGAAAAAAAATGGAGTAAAAATGGAATTTGTTGCTAGTTGTGGCTAGGCGTCAAATGGCTAGTAGCCGGCTCGCATGTTATGCGAGTAGTCTAGGGTTGAGCAAGATGGAGCGAAACGCACTTGCTCAGAGAAAAAAAAAATTTTGCATAATTGATCAAGAGTGGGCTCTTTGGTATTCGAGTTATTAAGTTCTTAGGGGACTTTGTGCCTAGTGACCTAAGGCTTTTAGAGTCTGGGATCCGCTAACCTAACGCTCGTTACATGGATACCATTGTATAAGTCTTTTGTGGACCTCACTCATTGCACGGTCAAATAAGCATTTGAGTTGTAAATAAAAAGCACAATTCCGTAGTAAGCTCCAGAGCTCTTGTAGTGTTGTATATCACTTTGTACCTAGAATTTTTATTCTTTGTATAATCGTAGGATTGCCTTGAGGATAGTCTAGTCATAGTAATTGGTCTAGTTCCGAAGCATATCTGTTAAGCATTTGCACACACCACGTTTCTGGCTGTATGTCCGTTTGCATGAGTTTATTGATCTTTAGTTGTCTAACTGCATGCGTTGAGATGTGATAATTTGGTTGGTTAATTGTAGTAAGGGGGATCGTTGCATTTTTATATAGATTGCATTCATTTTATTTGTTTTGAGTCTGTGACGCTTGAGGACAAGCATCGATTTAAGTTTGGGGGTGTGATAAGTGGCATTTTATACCACTTAGAACGTCTTAAAATGGCTTAAATTGGTGTCTTGAAATCAAGTATTTTGTGTATTTGATGCGTTTTTCTAGTGTTTATGCATTTCAGGGTATTAGTTGCATTTCGGAGGAGGAATCATCAAGAATAAGCCTTGGCATGTGTTCACCATTGCGAGAGGAAAAGAACGGGCAGATTACGGCGAAGAAACGGAGCAAACCTGGAATTTTTCCAGTAGGGTCCTGCGCGCCCGCGCAGCAATGCTGAGCGGCCGCGCAGCAGCCTTGCGCGCCCGCGCAGAAATGCTGAGCGGCCGCGCAGGGTCGGGGAAAAAGCTGAATTATTTTAGACTTCTACTTCTGTTTGGCTTCCAACTTCTATGTAATCTGAGTTTTATGGGACTATTATATAAGTAGATTTGAGACGTTTTCACAGAGAATAAGAAGGAGATTATGTTTTAGATTGTGTTTTACGCAAGAAGCGAAGGAGATAAGGAAGAAGACCGATTTAGCACACCGCAACGAAGAGGAAGCATATTTTCTTGTGATTCTTGTTTCGTTGTAACGTTGGATGCTAGTTTTCTTGCTTTGACTTATTTACTTTTGTGACGTACTCTGTTTTAATATAATTAGTTTAGTTATTATTCTCTTGTGTTGTTTATCATGATTTCATATGAACCCATGATGGCGATAAGTTCTATTATGGGCTAATCGTGATCATGGGGTTGCAACGAATTTATTATAGAATTCTTTAGTTAATTGTTTAATACTTTAGTGTGTGATGATTGCATGATATCTAGTATTGGTTGTGCGTATTCGTCTTATATGCGTCACGAACATATAAGATAGGGTGTTAATCTCTTGTGAAGCGACGGTGGATCTTGAGATTTAGAACTTGCCATGCTAGCATAGGTTCATGTACGTTGAGCATGATTAGTGGGTAATTCTAACAGTTTTATTTGCCCTATGTAATCAAAAGGAATAACTTGTGCTTAAATCATTGTGTTGTCAATTTCTGTAGACATATAGGAACTCAACATAATTGATGACTATTCAACTTCTATCTTAATTGTGGATGTTTGGTAAAATGGTATTAGTACAATGAAAGTTGGCTTTTATCAGTTTCGTGTTATTCGATTAATGTCATCACTGTCACATGCTAAAGGTAATAACAATGGCTATAGAAGGAAGTAATAATGAAGTTGTGATCTCATGAGTGTTTTATTATTGATAAATTGAAGTGTTAGTTAAGTGGTTAATTAAGTAGTTAATTATAGTTAATATTTAATCAACAATTTTAAGTGTTATCTTAACATTGAGAAGTAATCATACATTGGTGAGTGAGTTTAATTAGACATTAACTTAGTCTGAGTCTCTGAGGGAACGAACTAGAAAGTATTCTATATTACTTGCGAACGCGTATACTTGCGTGAATATTAGTGCGTGATTACGCCCTAACACCAAGCACATTGACATCAAGTACCACTTTATTAGAGAACATGTCATGAATGGTACAGTGAAACTTCATTTTATTCCAAGTGAGAAGCAACTTGCAGACATCTTTATCAAGCCACTTGATGAATCCACCTTTACTAGGTTGGTAAGTGAGTTATGAAAGGAATATGTCCTAAGTCCAATCATGTATTAGGATTTAGGAATAACTCCCTGTGTAATCTGTTTTGATTTCATTAATATTAATAAAAGACTTGTTTTGTTTTTATTACGGGCTCTATCTATTTAAGTGTTTAAATAAGATATACCATAGTTTAGAGTAAAACTTTTTATGGATTATGATGAGATCATAATAGTGAGACCTAAAAAGATGATAACTCTAAACTTAAATAGTTCCTGGTCATAGGATTACTAACTGGTAATTAATAATCCGCAGAGATCGGTACATACTATGCTTGCTTCATTATGAAGGATGTATGTTCTCATAGACATTTGTGTGGTGACACTATAGCTAGTATGTAGGTGCTTATTATAGAATAAGTTCACTGAACATGACTCGCACAGCTGAACAACTGATGGAGTTCACTCACGTGTCAGCAGTTATTCACATAGTGATAGTTGTACAAGTATCCTTAGACTTGAGGTCATTATAGTCATCTTGTGTACACTGAACTATGCTTTGGTTTAGTTCTTAGTCTCCAGGGATAATTATTAGGGCTCTACTGGGTATAGGAATTTGTACACGAAGATAGTGTATGATCAATAAAGGATCTACCCCTTCCAGTGAAGGAAGCGAATGTTCAAGGCTGATCCACTTATGCTAGTTCAGGAATCTCTGGCCAGAGTAAATGAAATTAGAAAGGAGTTTCTAATTTGCATAGAACTACGCATAGTAAATGGTAAGCAAGTGATTAAATTAGGTAGGCTTGACACGAGATCCATGCCTTGTATTTAATCGGGATATTGTAGGGTAGAAGGAGTTTATTGTACGGTAACTATTCACTGAATAGGTTCTTGGTATTTAAAGCAGTGAATTCATATTATCCGGATAGTCGCGATATGCTGAGAAGTATCCCTCACGATGTAGAATAAATGTGATTAATTAATTAATCATATTTAATAAATTAGAGAATTTATATAAATAATGATAAAATAGTTTTATTATTATTTATTTCTACTACCGGCTTAATATTGAACCTACAGGGTTACACCATAAAAAGAGAATGATTTTATGGTGGAGGAATTAATTAATAATGGCTAATAATTATTTATTTGTGAAATAAATAATTAATTGGAAAATTTAATAATTGATTAAATGAGATTTAATTGATTATAAATTAATTAAGAAAAGTTCTTAATATTATTAATTAAGGATTTAATTTTTGGAAATTAAATCAAGAGAGAGAATTATTTCTAAAGTGTTTAGAAAAAGGATTAATAATTAAAAGGTGTTTTAATTATAGATGAGAATAATAAATGGGATAATAATAATAATATTTATGGGAAAATTTCAGCTGAAAATTTTGCCCATAAATACACTATTATAGACCCTATTTTTATTCAAACCCAAAAACCCCAAAAACCCAAAAAGTTTGGAAAACCCAATTCTCTCCACCTCCTTCCTCCTCCTTAACATCGTTTTCTTGGTGGATACCGGTGGAGTGCTTCACACTTGAGGAGCAACTGCTAAGGATCTCTGATCGTTGTCTCCGAATTATTTTAAAGGTTAGATTCGATCCCTCGAATTTTTATTCATGATCTGTATGCTTTTATTTGGATTTTATATGTGCGAAAGTTTTTTTCCATGCCCCCGCTGCATTTAAAATCCAACAATGGTATCAGAGCATAGGTTGTATGCATATAGATTTGTGGTAAAAATTTCAGAATTTTATGTGCTTGTATGAATTAATTATGATTTTTACAAGTTATATCATGGATTAATTTTGTCTGATGAGAAATCGTTTCTCAGAATAATTTTGAATGTTGATCTGGGTTCTACAAGTGTTGTAGATCGTCTGGGTATTTTTTTCATAATTTTGTGATGTATAGATTTTTTATTATGAATTTTTGAAGTTCTACCAATTAAATTCGTATTAAATAATCATATATATATATATAATTGTTAGTAAGTATATATATATACATCTGTTATATACAAAAGACACAGAACATGTTGTTTGCTGAATGCACGGAAAGAAAGAGTCAGGACGGCGACACGCTGTTCGAGGAGACGTCGTGCTGACGTCATGATGACGTCATCAGATGACGTCATGCTGACGTCAGCATTTGGGTTAGGGCGCGTGAGGCGCGTGAAGCGCGTGGGTGCGCGTGGCGGAGTTCAGACACGCGCCTGACAGCGTGTGTGCGCGTGTCGGCGCGTGGGGACACTTCTTTTGGCGCGTGAGGGCGCGTAGTAGCTCAGAATTGGGCGATTTTGGTGCCGTTGGATTCGTCTTTTCGAGACGCTTCTAATGGTATATTATATGATATTTTATGAAATTGTTTCGAACTGTTTATAGCTAACAGAAGTGTTTTTAAGCTATTTTTGACTGTTTAAATTGCTTTTAAATGCTTCATGTGATACATAGAGATGTATAATGCTTAGACTAATGTGCTAGATGATATAACATGCCTACCTTGATGTTTATTCATGTTGATATATGTGATATATGCTTAGTTTATCATGCGATGATAGATTTAGGTGAACTTAAATGAACATAAGGCGTTTGTTAGACAACCTAGTATAGTGAAATTGTTTCATACCCTTAAGAATAATATTATGAATACAATCATGAGATTCTTGTGTTTGTGAAACACGTAATTGAATATGAATTTTCGATATGAGAGAAAGGATGATTCTGTCAACAACAGATTTCTATCTGTAAGAAAGGGTTATTAAGTGACGCCTCTTGACAATGCTCCACCCGATCTGGGAATCATCTGATTATTGATTATTGATTTGAAATATTTAATTTAAAAGGAAGAATCTCTTTATAATATGATTATGATTGTAACGTAATATAATCCCTCTAAAATTAAATAATATCAAGTAGTAATTGGCCAATGATACAACGGGCTTGTGTCGGTCATAGCCTTCCAACATGATAGAAAAGTACTTCTTATTTTTGAATCATTGTCGTTTCGTGCCCCAGCTGAGGGCTTTGATTTCGAAGTAAGAAATACTTGTCTATTACATAGAGATGTGTACATTGAATAAGAATCTAAAGGCCGTTACGTGCCACAGCCGTGGGCCTTTGGGGACTGATTCAATTGTACGGAATGTTGGGTTAGACTTGACTTAGAATATTGAGTTTGTCGTGCCACAGCCGTGACTCAATTATTCAAGAGGCTAAAGTTTGATTAGGGAATAACATTAGATGTAATTGACAAGAGTTGTCTGCCTATTGAACATTACATGGCATTTCGTGCCACAGCCGGGGTTGTGTAATGGAATGTAGGATCCCTATTCCCACTAGCATTATGAATGCTTAATTTTTCACGTAGGGGGTTGAATAAATTAGATAAACTAGTGGGATCCACTTACGAATAAAGACCCGATTCATATAGTGTTTTGAAATGAAATCGAATATTTGCTAAGTGTTGTTATGTGTTTATCATTTACAGATTTACTTTGTACGTTATGTCTTTTGCACTATCACTCAGGAGCATACTAGATGCTCATAAATTGACTGGTCCTAATTATGCTGACTGGCTTCGAAACTTGAGAATTGTTCTCAGGATTGAGAAGCTGGAATACGTGATTGACTCACCTAAGCCTACTGAACCTGCTAGTGATGCACATAATGATGAACATGTTGTGTATCGTAAGTGGATAGATGATGCAAATATTGCTCAATGCATCATGTTAGCTTCCATGAACATTGAGCTACAGAAGCAACATGAGCATATGGATGCTCACACTATCCTAATGCATCTACAAGAGTTGTATGATGTGGCGGGGAGGACAGCTCGATATGAGATATCGAAGGAGCTGTTCGGTTGTAGGATGTCTGAGGGATCATCTGTGAATGACCATGTACTTAAGATGATCAATTTGATTGAACGTCTTGGACAAATTGGTTTTGCCATGGATGGGGAGCTGAGCCAAGACTTGGTCTTGCAATCGCTTCCGAGTTCGTTCTCGCAGTTTGTTGTGAACTTTCACATGAATAAGTTGGATGTCAGCCTGCCTGAACTCCACAACAGGTTGAAGACTGCGGAATCGAATTTCCCCCCTAAGAAGTGTTCTGTTCTTCTAATTGGTGAAGGTTCCAATCCTAAGAAAAGGAAGAGGAACTCTTCCAAGAAGAAGAAAGTAGGTGAAGAAAAGCCGGTTCCACCAAAAGCTGAAGACCCCAAGAGCAAAGTTGTTTGCTTTCACTGTAACAAGGTGGGGCACTGGAAGAGGAACTGCAAGGTTTACCTTGCAAAATTGAAGAAGAAGAAAAGTAGTGAGACTACCGCTTCTGATTCAGGTATGTTCATGATAGAAGTGAATATGTCATTAAATCAAATTTCTACTTGGGTATTAGATACCGCCTGTGGTTCTCATATCTGCAATTTGTTGCAGGGACCAAGGAGAAGTAGGACTCTTGAGGAAGAGGAGGTGATTCTACTGATGGGAAATGGAGCAAGAGTTGCTGTAGAAGATGTAGAATCATTTCATTTACATATGCCTATGGGCAAGACTATTGTTTTAAATAATTGTTATTTTGTTCCCTCGATTGTGAGGAATATTATTCCCATGTTAGACTTGGCTGGATTTTCATTTATTATTAAGAATAATGAATGTTCTATTCTTAGAGATAATATTCTTTATGGACGTGGTGCTTTAAATAATGGTCTGTATATATGTGACATAATTTACTTCAGATTGAACAAACTAATAAAAGAAAAGGGATGATAAAAATCTCACTATATTGTGGCACTGCAGTCTTCATTTAGTAGACATGGAGAGAGGACTGCAAATTTGCTAGAAATGGTACACACAGATGTATGTGGGCCAATGTCTACGCAAGCCATGGGTGGATTTTCATACTTCATTACTTTCATAGATGATAGATCTGGATTCGGATATGTGTTTGATGAAACACAAGTCTGAGGCCTTTGAAAAGTTCAAAGAATATAAGTATGAAGTGGAGAAACAACCTAACATAGTATTATAACTCTTCGATCAGATCGAGGTGGTCAATACTTTAATGGAGTGTTTCTAGATTATCTCAAAGTAAATGGTATAGTCTCCCAGTGGACGCCTCCAAATTGGTATCTAAAAGGAGAAATTGAACTTTGTTAGACATAGTTCGGTCCATGATGAGCTATGCAAATCTTCCAGTATTCCTATGGGGTTATGCATTGGAAACCTCAGCATATTTACTGAATAAGGTGCTTTCCAAATATGTTCCTCAAACTTCGTATGAGATATGGAAAGAAAGGAAATCGAGTCTTAAACACGTTAAGATTTGGGGATGTCCAGCTTATGTCAAGTAAGTTGACCCAGATAAGCTGGAATATCGATCCGTAAAATGTAGTTTTGTGGGATATCCTAAAGAGACTTTAGGGTATTACTTTTACACCGATCATCGGGTGTTTGTCTCCAGACATGCTACCTTCTTGTAAAAGGAGTTTATCCTTGAAGGAAACAGTGGGAGCAAAATTGAACTTGATGAAGTTCAAGAAGCACAAACTACTACGGATCAAGTGGAAACACCTGTTCTGACTGAACAACCTTTTGTGGAACAGCCCATTCATAGATCAGGGAGAGTGTCTCGCTAACTTGAGAGGTAATATGGCCTTGTCATTGAGAATGATAATGAGTTGTCGATCATTGATGATGACGACCCTGTGACCTATAATGAGGCTATGAGTAGTGTTGACTCAGAGAAATGACATAGTGCCATGAAATCCAGAATGGAATCTATGTATACGGTATACAAAAGATAGATTATAGCAGATGGCCAGGTGGAGACCTATAAGGCCAGGCTTGTGGCAAAAGGATTCAAACAAAGGCAATGAATTGACTTTGATGAAACCTTTTACCTGTAGCCCTGTTAAAATCAGTTCGGATTTTGCTTGCGATTGCTGCTTACTACGACTATGAGATATGGCATATAGCCAGATGGTTTTCTTTCCAAGGGAAATGAAAGCCTAGTGTGTAAGCTACTGCGAACCATATGTGGTTTAAAGCAAGCTTCTCGTAGATGGAACATTCGTTTTGATGAGACAATCAAAGAGTTTAATTTTATCAAAAACGTAGATGAACCATGCGTCTACAAAAGGGTTAGTCGGAGCGCGGTAACATTTCTTATATTTTATTGAATTAGAGTTGACACACATAACAACATAGCAGACCCACTCACAAAGCTACTTTATGAAAGTCACTTTGATCGTCATAAAGACAAGATGGGTATTAGATACCAGAGTGATTGGCTTTAGTACAAGTGGGAGATTGAAAGGAATATATCCTAAGTCCAATCATGTATTAGGATTTAGGAATAACTCCCTGTGTAATCTGTTTTGATTTCATTAATATTAATAAAAGACTTGTTTTGTTTTTATTACGGGCTCTATCTATTTAAGTGTTTAAATAAAATATATCATAGTTTAGAGTAAAACTTTTTATGGATTATGATGAGATCATAATAGTGAGACCTAAAAAGATGATAACTCTAAACTTAAATAGTTCCTGGTTGTAGGATTACTAACTGGTAATTAATAATCCGCAGAGATCGGTACATACTATGCTTGCTTCATTATGAAGGATGTCTGTTCTCATAGACATTTGTGTGGTGACACTATAGCTAGTATGTAGGTGCTTATTATAGAATAAGTTTACTGAACATGACTCGTACAGCTGAACAACTGATGGAGTTCACTCACGTGTCAGCAGTTGTTCACATAGTGATAGTTGTACAAGTATCCTTAGACTTGAGGTCATTATAGTCATCTTGTGTACACTGAACTATGCTTTGGTTCAGTTCTTAGTCTCCAGGGACAATTATTAGGGCTCTACTGGGTATAAGAATTTGTACACGAAGATAGTGTATGATCAATAAAGGATCTACCCCTTCCAGTGAAGGAAGCGAATGTTCAAGGCTGATCCACTTATGCTAGTTCAGGAATCTCTGGCCAGAGTAAATGAAATTAGAAAGGAGTTTCTAATTTGCATAGAACTACGCATAGTAAATGGTAAGCAAGTGATTGAATTAGATAGGCTTGACACGAGATCCATACCTTGTATTTAATCGGGACATTGTAGGGTAGAAGGAGTTTATTGTACGGTAACTATTCACTGAATAGGTTCTTAGTATTCTAAGCAGTGAATTCATATTATCCGGATATTCGCGATATGCTGAGAAGTATCCCTCACGATGTAGAATAAATGTGATTAATTAATTAATCATATTTAATAAATTAGATAATTTATATAAATACTGATAAAATAGTTTTATTATTATTTATTTCTACTACCGGCTTAATATTGAACCTACAGGGTCACACCATAAAAAGAGAATGATTTTATGGTGGAGGAATTAATTAATAATGGCTAATAATTATTTATTTGTGAAATAAATAATTAATTGGCAAATTTAATAATTGATTAAATGAGATTTAATTGATTATAAATTAATTAAGAAAAGTTCTTAATATTATTAATTAAGGATTTAATTTTTGGAAATTAAATCAAGAGATAGAATTATTTCTAAAGTGTTTAGAAAAAGGATTAATAATTAAAAGGTGTTTTAATTATTAATGAGAATAATAAATGGGATAATAATAATAATATTTATGGGAAAATTTCAGCTGAAAATTTTGCCTATAAATACACTATTATAGATCCTATTTTTATTCGAACCCAAAAACCCCAAAAACCCAAAAAGTTTGGAAAACCCAATTCTCTCCACCTCCTTCCTCCTCCTTAACATCGTTTTCTTGGTGGATACTGGTGGAGTGCTTCACACTTGAGGATCAACTGCTAAGGATCTCTGATCGTTGTCTCCGAATTATTTTAAAGGTTAGATTCGATCCCTCGAATTTTTATTCATGATCTGTATGCTTTTATTTGGATTTTATATGTGCGAAAGTGTTTTGTCATGCCCCCGCTGCGTTTAAAATCCAACAAGTTAGGTATGCTTAACTACTCTTAATTTACTTTGAAGTCTAAGAAAATTGAAATATAGCCAGAGTAAAATTTGATGCTTACTGTTAAAGATGAAATTTTGGCTAAGTCAGAATTTACATCTCGACGGATATTCATTATCTGTTGAAAATAAATATCCGTTGAGGTATCAAACATTACTCTGGGTACTTTTAACCTTATCCGTCGAATTACTCTCAATCTCAGCCGTTAATTCTAAGCATTATCCGTCGAATTTACTTACAACATGTATGTATATTTCAACGGATAATTTTGGAATTTTGACAGTTTTCCTTATTTTTAAACGGCTATTTTGGGCTAATTTGATTGGTTACTTTACTTTACCTTTTATTTTTTGATAGTTTATTTCTGAGTAAGTATAAAAGCTTATTTCATTTATTTTTTTACTTTTATCTTTCTCAAGCAATTTTTCTAACTCTCTTCTTCTCCAAAAACAAATACTCCCTTTCTGCCACTAATCTCAATCACAGTAATGGCACCCATAGTCAAAATCATGTCTTCAACTGGGTACGTTTATGTAAACAACAACTTTGTGGCTCTGGTGAACAAGCAAATTTCGGCATCTGAAGACTATCACAAAATGATGGACTTCATCCTGAACTGTAAACTGAGTTATTCCATGCTTGAGTCTCAAACCATTTACTGTGAAGTTGTCGAGGAAATTTGGACTACAACAGTGTTCAACTCAAAGAACAAAACCATTACCTTCACTCTCAAAGGTAATGAACACTGTATTAACTGTGACATAATTGAAAAGTGCTTTAAATTTCCTGAACATAACACACTTGCTCCACCCACAGACACTGATGTGAGTAACATGCTAATTTCTATGGGCTATGCTCTTACTCAGTTAGGTGATGTTAGGAGAATAGGTCTTAGGAAATAATGGAGCTTTCTGTGTCATTCCTTTATTAAGGTGTTTTCCAGTAAAGTTAACAACTTTGATGATGTGACTTATTCACTTGTTAACATGCTTTACATGCTTTTAAGTGATAAATATTTTTGATTTCAGTACTTCTGTCATGTATGAATTAGGGAGTAAGTTAAGAGATATAAAGAAGAGGTCTAAGAACATTTATTATGCTAGATTCTTTATGATGTTAACTAATTTTGTTTCTGAGGATCTCTCAATTGAGAACCCAACAAACAAGTTAGATTGTTGGGTCCAAGAGAGAAGAATTATTGCTGACTTGAACATGGCAAATCACCACAAGGATGTTCCCCTTGTTTACATGCCAATCATGGAACAGCCTCAGGTAAGTGAGGTAAATATTTCTGTCCCTATTACTTCTAAACCACTTATTTCTTTGCAATCAATTGTGGCCATGGCACCTGTGACACTGACCAAACACGTGCCTACCCAAGCTACAAAACCAAAAATTTCAAAATCCAAGTCAAAGAAAGCCCCATCTAGTTTCTCTCAAAAGAAGCTAGTTATAATATCCACTAAGAACCAAGAAGGGAGTGTGAAGGAAAGTAAGTCTGGTGAGGGACAGGGTGAACATAAAATAAGTCCTAAGAATAAGGAGGGAGAGGTGTGTGTAACCCAACCTAGCCACACTGCAGTCTCCCAACAGACTATAGTGCTTAATAAGGACTCAAGCTCATTACTAGTTTCATCCTCCCAAAATGATGTTACTATTGAAACAAGCTCTCAATCAAGAGCATAGGCCAAGAGGGTTAGGGACACAAGCTCACCCCAACTTATGTTAAAAAGAAGAAATCTAAAACACTTGGGGATACATAGGGTGCACACACTGTGCAGACTACGGTCAAAGACTCAGTTACAGTACCTTCTCAAAGTCAGGTTGATGTGACTCCTGTAAATATAGAGTCACGGCCAAAATCTTTAATAATAGAAGCACCTCACACACCAAACTCACCCACAAATTCTTTGGATGTGGATATGATTCACACATCAATTCCTGATTTTCCATCTTTAACACTCTTGGAGAAGCCAAAATCTACGGCAAGTGTGCATCATCTTTTAGATGATTTGTTGGCTCACTTGCCATTTTTTTTCTGATTCTACTGAGAAATCTGTGCAAAATCTCAAATTAATCACCACAAATTCTATAGTAGTCTCTACTCCAAACTCTGTCATTTCTCCTATCTCGACGGATATTGTTCATCCGTCGACTAGTGATTGTATCTCGACAGATGTGCTTAACAGCAGTCATCCATTGAAACTCACAACTAGTACCTCGACGAATGTCTCCATCCGTTAAATATCACTGCACCACTTCAAATTTCAACTAGTGTTTCAAGTTTAGATGATCTAGTCATTGTACAATCATTCTTAGGGTTGAGGGAAGGGAGTGAACAGAGTGAGAGGCTGAGTTGCTCTCAGGCAAAAGGAGAGGAAAAGAGTGAAAATATGCAAGCTATTTCTTCCAGCTTGGCAAAAGTGAGTGAGTGGAGTCCCACCTTAGTAGGTGAATGTGAGCGTGTGAGGATGGAAAGCCAAGGGGAGCCCTTGATGCAAAATATAGAGATAATGAGAGAAAAGAAGGTATTATAGAATGGGAAGAGCCCATTATTAGTGAGTTAAGGGATGCCAATGAGACTGAAAAGAAACAGCTATTTCAGCAAGATTATCAAGTTGTCTTAGACTCTGTTTCTTATGAAGCTGAGGCATTTACTCACCCTATCTCAGCTTATCAAGTTTTAGCTGAATTAGGCAATGTGGCTGCTGAGAAAATTCTAAATTGGTGCACACAACTGCCTCCATGCAAAGGGCTAAGGATGCAATCACTGCCATGCCATCCACAACTGGTGATGATTTTGAATATGTTGAAGAATCTTTTGGGGATGATGGTGGGGATGATGAAATAGAAGGCATGAGCATAGGGAGAAATGCGGACATTCCATCATGGTTGATGCACAAGGAATGCTCTTACCCACATCTCCAATCCAAACTATTCAAGCTTATTCATGTCACCCAAACAACAATTCAAGCATCTACAAGTGCCAGCACCAAAAGTTTACTTAAAGCTCACCTAGAATCTTTCCAATTGCACAAAATTCAAGCTCTCCAACAAAGTCAGGATGTGGACACCATAAAGCATGAAATTGGGGAATTAAAAAGGACTTTATTGCAAGGTTGGATGCTAGGCTTCCAGGCACAACAATGACAGAGATAGCTCAAAAGCTGAGAAAGGAAGTCGATTTGAATAGAAAAGTTGAGGCCATGAACACAAGATTGACAAAGGTGGAGAAATCAATGGCCAAGATACTTGAAACTTAGGAAACTCAAACAAGTCTGCTACAACAGTTGGTGGCTGCAACCTCAACCTCCACTCAACTTGATGCTAACAAAAAAGGGGAGAAAGACTCTATCATTCCAGTTAGTCAGGGAGAGTCAACCAGTGAGGGGGAGAAAGTGCTCAACATACAAGTTAGTAAGGTGATTGTTCCAGCAATTGCTTTCTCTAAGCCACCAGCTTTTGACAGCATTGATATGATCAAGATAGCAGCAGCAAAGTTGGAGTCAAATGACAAATGGAAGAAGCTTGATTTAGCAATAGCTGGGTTGGAATTAAATGAAAAATGGAAGCAGCTTGATGAAAATATTAAGAAGAAGTTTGATACAATTGAGAAGCAAGACAAATTCTTCTCTCATTTCTCTCAATTGAGACCAATTTCAGCAAATAAAATAAGCTTAGGGAACATGGAAAGAGGTCAACCCTCATCAATTAAATCCCCAAAGGCCAATGTGATTTTAAACCCAAGAGAAATTATCCAAAGAATTTAGACAAAAATTCATTAGATCTAATGTATGAAAACCCTAAGCCAGATGAAAAGAAGCTGCTTGGATGGTCTATAGCTTTCTTCAAAGATCCTAGAGACTCATTCTCAAAGAAGAGAATAGCCAAAATCTACAGGAATGGGAAAATGATCTGTGTGGTGGCTGAACATCCACAGTTTGTAGATGCTAAGAAAGAAGAAAAGGTGAGGCTCAAACAACAACGAAAGCAAGCTGCTTTAGATGCCAAGAACCTAGCTAAGAAGCCTGCAACTACAGAAGTTTTTTTGCCTACTGTGACAACTGAAAATCTGATTGAAGAAAAGCAAGAAAAACCAAAACAAACTATAAAATTTAGATACAAGCTCTCATCCAAGAGAAAGCTGAATTTCAATGATGATAAGGAAGAATACATGTCAGTCCAATCTACTACTTCAAGTCAACCAGCCATACCTACATTGAAGGAGGTTGAATTCAAGGTTGATCCTAACATAACTTTCCATGGTGAACCTATAATTCCCAAGGATGAACCTATAGATTGGGACAACCTGCCTCTTCCTGATCTAAACATTCCAATCCAAGTCAATCCAAGAAAGACAAAGAAAAGAGCTATCAAGAAGACCAAGCCTGTTAAACTTCAATCCAAATCACTGACCACACCCAAACCAACTGTCAATAAGGCAGATCAACTCTTCATTTGTGACATTAAAAAATTCTCAGACATAAATCTTTATCTGGAAGAGATAGATGAAGTTAGAGCCATTGATGCTTACAGACATCTTCTGGAAAGATTAGTCTTCAGGTACAAGGGTGGAAGAGAGATGACTTGGCCCCTTCACAGACTTCTCAATGAAGTATATTCTACTTTGGTGACTATCTTCTCCTCAATCAAGAAGAACTTTGGTTTCAACATAGTTACCAAGAAAATGGTATTAAACAAAATTGAGGGGATAAAGAATAGATGGAGAGGACCAAATGCACTCCCAAGAGTATTAATAATTCCTTTTACTGGAGATAGGGTGCATTTAAGGCCATACTGGATAATGGAATTCAAAGATGAAAAATGCATCAGAAGATTCTTCAGATTGGAAGATCAGATAAAGATTTCAAGCAATAAAACTCTCATGGAGATGCAAGAAAAGCTGGATCAGAAAAATGAAGATGAATCTGAGATCTACAGGCAACTCAAATTCCAGATTGAGGAAAATAATGTGAAGTTGGGAAAAAAGTTCAGACAGTCAAGGAAATAAGCTAAATTTGCTCAGTCTAGAGGAGCACTTTGAAAATGGCCTGTGAGATTCTCTACAAACCTTCCTCTGTATGTTTGTCAATAAATTGCAGCACTTATAAATTTATCTACTATAATTCAGTCTGTATTCAAATAATGTTTTGTTATCATCAAGTTTCTCTTAATTTATGGCTTCAATTCCAGTAGACATAAATTGGGGGAGATTGTTAAGAATATGTTGTGAAATTGATAATAATTTGAATAAAATACTTAGTAGATATCATTTAGTGTATTTGTAGCTTTCAATGGATGATCACTTCAACATCCATTGAAAGAGTAGCTTATGTTACAATAAGATTAGTAGCACATTTCTGCATATTGTAATGCCTTAGTGAATTAGATGTTGTAGAATGCTTAAGTCATGTTGACTACTCGATTGATATGCAAGATAGGTTGGTTAATTATAAATATTAGATGTCTTATAATCTTGTATAAATGAAATGGAGTTAATTGCCATGAAGACAGCCTCAATGGATGTTTCACTAAGCTTCAACGAATGATCAGTCAAAGCTTCAACGGATGATCAGCCAAAGTTTCAACAAATGATCAATCATAGTTTCAACGGATGATCAATCTGAGTTTCAACGGATGATCAAATTTAAAAGAGCAGTTGATAGTGACTTGACAGGCACATGCGTTGATTGTATGCAAATGGAATGTGGCAGCCTAATTATAGGTTTTAGAGAACAAAGAAGCATTTCCATTTCCATGCTAAACTAAAGATATTCAAAGATGCTGGATTGAGAAATGAAGAAGCATGAGATTAGACTAGAAACTTTTTGTCTTATTCGTTTGTCTCTTTATCATGTAACTTGGTGATATATAAACCAAGAGTAGCAATTAGAACTACATCCAAGTTAGTAAGCAATTACCAGAGAAATAGAAAAAGCTAAATCTGTAAAGAATTTCTCTGTTCTTGTAGTTCAACTGGTAAGCAGCTGTGTACAACATTTGTAACACAGAGTTCTCTACTTATATATATCTCTGGTGGAAAAGTTCAATTCACCATAAATTTTTTAAATACTTGTATTTGATTACTTTGTGTTTTGATTTCATCAATACTTTTATTCCGCACCATAGCCAAATCAAACACAGTTATAGTTATAGTAGAACTATTCTTAAAATTGAAAAAATAGCCAGAATTACATTCAACCCCCCTTTTTGTAATTCTTTGTCAGATTGGTTTGGAATAACAAAACTCTATTCTACAAGCAACATGGTGATGACATCATCCTAGTTCAAATCTATGTGGATGATATCATCTTTGGTTCTACTAGTGAAAATCCGTGTCAAATATTCTCAAGACTCATGCAAAGTGAATATGAGATGAACATGATGGGAGAACTGAGTTACTTTTGTGGCCTTCAAGTTAGCCAAAGAAGTGATGGAATTTTCATCAGTTAAACTAAGTATGTCAAAAATCTTCTAACGAAATTTGGAATGGTGAATTACTCACCTGCATCTACCCCTATATCTACAGCTACCAAACTGGATGAAGATAAGAAAAAAAAGTGTAGACATCTCAAGCTATAGGGGAATAATTGGATCTTTACTTTACTTGACAACAAGTAAACAAGGCATCATGTTTGCTAATTGCTATATATTTGTGTGCTAGATTTCAAAAAAATCTTAAAGAATCACATTTAATGGATGTCAAGAGGATTTTTTGATATTTGAAGGGAACACCAAACTTGGGATTGTGGTATCCTAAAGGAACTGGTTTTGAAGTTGTTGGATACACAGATGCAAACTTTGTTGGATGCAGGGTAGACATAAATAGTACAAGTGCAAGTTATCAATTCCTTGGTCAAAGACTTGTATCTGGTATAGTAAGAAACAACAATCTGTGTCAACTTCCACAGCTGAAGCAGAATATATAGCTGCTAGAAATTGTTGTCCTCAAGTGCTTTGGATTAGAAATCAACTAATGGATTATGGCCTAGTGTTACCAAAGATTCCAATCACATGTGACAATACTAGTGCAATATTTACTGTTGCTAATCCAGTTAACCATTCTAGAACTAAGCAATTGATGTAAGGTACCATTTTATTAGAGAATATGTTGCTAATGGTATTATTGAGCTTGTTTTTTTTCAACAGAAAAACAGTTAGCTGACATTTTCGCTAAATCTTTGAATGAAGTAATTTTCACTAGACTTGTAAGTGAAATTGGTAGGTTAAATTCTTCATCCTGAAGGCAAGAGGAAATATATCAAGGAGAGTCCTATCCTCATGTTACCAGGAGAGTCTTTCCCACTTCTCATCAGAAAGGTAAACATGTCAACTTTGCAAGGTAAACATGTCAACTTTGTTATCAAGAGGGTGTCTTGCCCACTTCTCATCAGGAAGGGAGTCATATCCTTATATTACGAGGGGTAGCCAGCCCCCATATCAAGAGGAGATGAGTCATCACCTCATATTTTAAAATAGGCTTGAAGAGACAAGAAGAAATACAAGTTCACATCAACTACACAGAAAATAAAATTATGATATCTTTTGACTATAAGGTCTATGAGGTCAGTTCTCAAAGTTTCCACGGGGCTGTATTCTGCTTGGAAGGACCCCTTCAAATCCAACATCACTTATATATTCTTGGGATTGCTTCACATGAAGAAATCTATACATGATATTTAATAACATCAATGAATGCATACCTATTGATAGACATTCAAAGGATGCATAGGTAGATCACACTCCAAGACAAGGTCGCAAGGGTCACATGCTTAAATTTTCGGGGTCGCCTCGTATGAACAAGTGTCGAGATTCTAGAATCCACATTGCATTCATAATAATAACATGAAATCGGGGGGAGTTGTTAAGCCCCCTTTTGTCATGGGTCCTAAATAAGCCCAACAAGTTGTCACACCATGCATAGATCCTTTAAGGGCCCAATTATTAATAATGGATTACCAAGACACGCGGCCTCATGAATAGAGGTCACCTCTCGTCACTATACAAAGGAGATACGAGCCCGTGAGGGGTCGAATCTTACAAAAAAGTGAACATATATACCACCATCTAGGGTTCGCATCGCTAAATAACGGATATGTGACACATCCTAATTAGGGGTCACATCTCATCAATATCTCTATGAAAAGCTAAACTTAGCTACAAGATAAGAAGCGAGGACATGCTACCTTATCATATAGAGGTCACTTCACTATCAACATACACTATTTATTCTTTGTTGACTTAAAGACCCATGAACGGGTTGCATGGGAAGAAGGATCGCTATGTGTGGGCAAGTCTCTTGTGATCGTACGTTCTCTCTATACGACCACATTGCAAGACCATACTCTAATAAGTCGCATGCGAGGCCATGCTCTCCATAAGGCCACATCGCATGAGCAGACTACCAGGGATCACATGCGAGGTCTGCAGGTGTTCATATGCCTCACCAACGAGATATCTTTGCCTAACTCCATGAAAGTCTTTTACAACCGAATTGGGCTTGTGCTATGGACAAATATAAGGTTTTTACGGACAACCCCACGATCAACGAACGTGACCATGATGGACTGGACCTAACCAAAACCCATCTGGGTAACTTGTCCTTCAATAATTACATGTGGCTTGAATCACTATAAAAGGGTACGTATGCCTCTTGTTTACGGATGATCAACAGTTTGAAATAAAAAAGAGTAAAAAATATTTGTCTGACATTCTACAAATCATCGAATAAGATCTCAGCTACAAAATTCATCAATTTACATCTTGTGTTCTTCGCTTTCTTCGTGAAAACAGGTTCAAATTAACATATTTTGCTCCGTGATTCCAGCAACCTCCAAATTTATGTTGTTACGAATTTCTCCCAAGAACAACACCGAAATTAGTAAAAAATGATTAAACTTTGATGAAACCGAAATGAATCAAGGTTTTTGAAATCGGAACTGAACTAATAATTAGGTATTTAGTTTGTGATTGCGATTTCGGTTTCAAATTTTTAAAAACCGAAAATATTCGATTGTGGTTCAAGTTTTAATTAAAACCGCCCATTATTTACTTAATATTTTTTCGAAAATCTAAATTTTCATAATTTTAAAAGTCAAATAATAAAGAAAATAAACGTGACTTGTGTATCTACGGGGGATGATGAATTTGATATCACCGGAGATGGCGGCATGTTTTCGTGTTGTTCCCTTTTTACCTTTAAAATCTCAATCTTCTTCTTCTTCTTCTTCTTCTTCTTCTTCTTCATCATCATCTTGTTTTTCAATACCACCTCGTGCTGCTACTGCTTCTTTTCAATTTACAGGTAACTATTTTCTCCTTCTCCATTTCCACTTCTCAACTCATGTTTTAGGGTTTATATTTACACATAAAAATTGTTCTCAACTCAACTAATTTGCTGCTTTATCGAATTCGAATTCAAATTATAAGTTGTAAAGAGCTGTATTTAACAAAGCTCATTCTCTAGCTTTGGATTTTACTAAATTCAATTGATTACACAAGTAGTAGGGTTGAAATTATTGTACTACATGTTTATATCACAATTCTTTTGTGGATGGAATAACATGTCGACTAGTCTAGCTAGCAAACAGTGGTGACTGTAGGCTCCGAAAGATGTAGGTAGGATGCCAAAACAATTAAGGTTTTTTGTACTAGTAACTTGAGAGGATAGGTTAGGAACACGGCAACTGCAGTTTTTAAATGATTTACTTTTCTTTTTTTTGTTGTTGTTGTGCGAGACTCCTCCTGCTTATGTCTTGCTTGTAGAATACACGGTTTTAACGATTTTTCCTTTATGTCTCTAGTTGAATGATGATAAGTAGTATGATTCACTATTTGCTAGTACTATCGGTCAACCTGTTAAGATTTTCAACAATTTTCAACCTAGTTCTGTGCAACTATTACAAGTAACTGAACGGGGTTTCACGAGATATGTTACTAAAGTATGTTTTGACATTCTGTACGTAGTGTAACAAATGTAACGAAAAAATTTAGGTTAGTATATGAGCCACTTGTTAAGAGGCCATAGAAGATATTTGATCAGATAGATATTCTGTTTGTACAGTTTAACCAGAATTATTTATTTATGTATTTTTCAATATAAGTATTATCTTCCTAGTTCTCTGTCAAAATTGGTTGCTTTCGGAAAATTTAATCATCTTTGTAAAGGGAAAGACGTTACTTGGATATCATATGCTGTGTACTATCTTTTGAAATAAAGGTTGTTATGCAGGCATTTAAAAGGGTTGTCTGTGTTAGTTTGTTGAGATGCTTAATCAGTGGTCCTTAGAGTTCCAGTCCCTTGAGTGTTATTTTTAATAGTCCCATAAAAATGTACTGTGCTCAAAAGAGTCGGCATGTATATCATTGAAATAGTTGCATTATTTTTTATGAGAAAGGTTGTTAACCTACCCTTGAACTTTCTGCTTAGAGATTTGGATCATGTCATGCAGAGTGCCTGATTCAGATATAATGCTCATTTATTAGTCTCTTTTGGATGGCTCTTGTGTCTTGCTTTTATGTTAGTTCTCAGTATCTTGGAGTACATGAGCATATTACTTTTATGTCTTGCCTTCATGGATTTTTGTTCAAAGAAATTTTGTTAACTAATGTATTCCTAAATGACAGGTTCCCGTCCATCTCTTAATAATAAAAGACGACAATGCTTTTCGTGTCTAGCTGTTGTTAGTGGATCCACCACTGTCCCAGATGATTCTCCAAAAGAATGTGTAGCTAGTAGGCATGAAGTCCCAAACACAGAAGAACCTGAGGTATCTGAATCTCTGGATGGACATAAAATGGTTCGAGTCTGTGACAAATTAATCGATGTTTTCCTGGTTGATAAACCGACTCCAACAGACTGGAGAAGATTATTAGCGTTCAGCAAGGAATGGGATAATATCCGCCCTCACTTCTATAAACGATGTCAGGACCGAGCAGATGCGGAGAATGATTCCGGGATGAAGCACAAACTACTTCGGCTTCGCAGAAAGCTGAAAGAGGTACTTCCATTCATACCTATAGTTGAAGTTTGATATTCAAGTTCTGCTAATTGTCGGTCATTTCCCACCTTCTGTGATTTTTCAAAAGAATTAAATAAACCAGTGTATAGATATATGTAAAGGCCTTTTTTTTTGGTGTGTGATGAACTGATGATATTATAAGCGCTTGTCCAGTGGTTACATTTTGACCTCATTTTTATCCTGTACAATATGTTTATCTTTGTAGCACCTTAGGTATATCTTTATGCATGTGTTCTCATCCTTTTTTTGTAAAGATGAGGTTGGCAACATCTGTTTATGGTAGGTTTTTCTTGCAGCTGGATACTATAGGGTGCATATCCCTTTTGGTGCTGGGGCCTGCAATTATTAGTTTGCTTTACCATTGTGTTGTTTTTATAGAGGGTTAATTTGGAAATTTTCTATCTGCAGATTGATGATGATGTTGTAAGACACAATGAACTTCTTCATGTTATTAGAAATGCACCGTCAGAGATGAGTGAAATTGTTTCCAGACGACGTAAAGATTTTACAAAGGAATTTTTTGTTCATCTTCACACAGTTGCAGAATCTTATTATGATAATCCAGCAGAACAGTATGGTAAAATTCTTCGGTATCCCTCTCTCGTTTTTGTAATTCTAATGGTATTTATAGAATTATGTGTCAATCACTGTATTGTCTACTTAAAATCAGAGATTGATCTCCTGTGTAGAAGCTGTTTACATTTATTATTTCGTGTGGTTGTACAAGTGGGACAGGTATATTATCCATTTCTATTTTGTCATCATGTGCTGCTTGTTGAACTAAGGTTGATGAGCTGGGTCAGTCTATTTGGATGACCGAGACTAGATGACTCGTTTAGGGCAAATTTATTTTGTTTAGCCTAGGGATTAGGTTTGAAATATAGAGTTGGGATTAACAGTGTTCTTGGTTTTGAAGAATTAGTCACATACAAGTAAATATCTCCGTGCTTATCTTTTTCTTTTTAAGTTTCTATGTTCATTAAGAACCGCAGATAATTCAATCAATCTCAGTTAAAAACTATTGAAGGTACGCATGTTATACCCACCAAGTTTTCATGTTCTAGTTATGAACTCGTAACCAGGGAGGGTGGCATGATTTTCTTTGAAAGAGCTTTTACTTACCATAGATAATCTTTCTCTAGCGTGAATATGCTGCATTGTACTAGAGATGCATATTACCATCTATCATATTAAAGTAAGCTTTTTTGTGGTTTAATATCTTGCTCTTGATATATATTGTGACAATCTTATGTTTACTGACACTGTCCATCACTGGGTTGTATATCTCAAGCGTAGTGTATGTGCTGAGGCATTCCCTTTTATTTCTTTTCCCGTGTAGCTATTGCAAAAGTTGGAAACATGTGTTTGGCTGCTGTTCAAACATCTGATACTGCAACTGAAAGTATTGAAGCACTGAATGCAGCAGAGCTGAAATTCCAAGATATTATCAATTCTCCTTCTTTAGATGTCGCTTGCAGAAAAATAGATAGTTTGGCGGAGAAAAATCAGCTTGATTCAGCATTGGTTCTCATGATTACGAAAGCTTGGTCAGCTGCCAAGGACTCAAACATGATGAAAGATGAAGTATAATATTATTATATATTGTTTTTTATGACTTGTCGCTTTTCTTTGTGCTCTTTAAATTATATCTGACCATCTCAATTGAAATAATTTTTTTTTTTTTTGTTATTGAAGGTCAAAGACATATTGTATCATTTATACATGACATCTAGAGGTAATCTTCAGAGGCTCATGCCTAAAGAGATTAGGATACTTAAGTATGTTCTTACAATTAATGATCCTGAAGAGAGGTTGGGTGCTCTGAGAGATGCCTTCACCCCTGGAGAAGAGCTCGAAGGAAAGGATGTTGACTGCTTGTACACGTATGTCTCCTACTTTTCAAATTTATTAAGCATGATTGCTTTTTATTCAATAATTGGAATTAGGAGCAACTGACTTTTTATTGGATAACAAAATTGCTCAATTGCACATATGGTAAAATCATATCATTTTAAAGGGGCACCTGTGAAATTACCTGCACACTGCACTGTGCAAGAACACTAAAATTAAAAAAGGTGTAGGATAACATATTTCCTCGTAGGGTTCCTGTTTCCTAAATGAAGCATTTCATTTTCCTTTTTTTGGTGCTCTCATTTTCTCATTTCTTATATGTGTTTTGTTATTTTGTTCATGTGATCATTTGTTACCGAGTTAGATACCCTTTGGATGGGAATTTTTATTAAGGTTACATTTTTTTAATTTTTTTTGCCTTTTTAAGTGTTTATCTACCCCCTCCATTAAGAAAATACAAGGTCTTGCATGTTGAAAGAGAAATATTTGAAGTTGAACTTCTGCCAAATGATGTTACATGGGGTTTTTGACTTACAGGACACCAGTGGAGCTGCATACTTGGATAAAAACAGTGGTGGACGCATATCATTTTAGCAGAGAAGGCACTTTGTTAAACGAAGCTAGGGATCTGATGAATCCAAGAATGATACAGAAACTGGAGGAAATAAAGAAGATAGTGGAAGACAAGTTTATGTAAAGCACGTGTTTTTGCGGAACATTGTTTTGATGAGTGTGACATGGTAGCAGAAATTGTGTGTTAGACTTATTGTATAAGAATCAAATGGCAATTGGCAAGTGGAGTTGTATAAGTATGATGAATACCTGGGGTAAGATAATGAGTGTATGGGGAAATCTTAAAATAAGTAAATTATGACTTAAAATGAATAAGTGAATTATAAGTGATAAGTAAAATAATACTTATAAGTTAAATAAGTGTTTGAATAATTTTACTTATAATTTAGAATTTTTTTCTCTTAAATAAACTAAAATATATAATTATTAAATACTCCCTCAGTCCCTTTCAGTTGTTTACATTTTTGAGGAAGTATTCGGCACGAATTTTGAGGTGCATAAAATGTATAGTTATGTAACTTATTTCTATAATTTTCTTATTCTGAATAAAAGTTGAATGTTTTAATTTTTATTCAGAAAAACAAAATTGTAAAAAAAAATTACAGAACTATACTTTACATGCACCTTAAAATGCGTGTCGGACATTCTCTAAAAAATGTAAACAATTGAAAGGGACCGAGGGAGTATAATTATCTAAATTCTTGAATTTTAAGTTAGATTAACATTTAAAAATATAAATTTTAGAATTAAGGTAAATATAGCAGCGAAAAATCAAAATAAATTGAGAAAAAATACGTCCTTATTAACATTAAACTTATCGGCTTATAAGGCTTATAAGTTGCAAATTCAGTTTATAAGTTGGGTCGACAAACACTTGTCAATAACGGGCTTATAAGCCCTAAGTGACTTATAAGTGGCATGCCAAACAGGCCCTTAGTTAGTACTAGCTTAAAACCCGTTGTTGTGCAAGACATGCCTGTAATTTAACAAGACTAAGTCAAATTGATAACCCTAAGTAAGTTGTATTGTAATTTTAGTTTGCATTTGTATTTGTAATATTTAAAGTCTTTAAAAATGTAAAAGAGCAGACCGGAGTCTTTTTGTTTAAGCAGTATCAAACCTAAGGATTCTATCTGGAAGAAGATCAAGAAGATCATGCCTTAAAAGAACTATGAAGAAGCTTGGAGTTGAATAAATCTGTTTGGATAAAAATATTCCAAGTCAAAGATTTCTACAAGTCACATATTTAGTGTTATAGAGAAATCACTCGAGAACTCCAAATGACTTATCGAGAAGTCAAAAAAGCTTATAGAGAACTCACAGAGATATCGACAAGCAAATTGAAAACATGAAGATTGTAGATATCGACAAGTCATTTTTTCACTAGAGAACTCAGAGTTATCGACAAGTCAACATTCATTAGAGAACTCTGAGTTATTGATAAGTCAAATTCCACTAGAAAACTCAGAGATTTTGATAAGCCAAAATTCACTAGAGAACTCTGAGTTATCGACAAGTCAAATTTGACTAGAGAACTCTGAGTTATCGATAAGTCAATAGGCCACTAGAGAACTCAGAGATATCGATAAGTCAAAGTGAAGATATGAAAACTAGAGATCTCGACAAGCCAAATTTTCTTATAGAGAACTCAGTGACTTCTACAAGTCAAATTAACTATGGAGTATTAGATATATCGATAAGCCAATATACTTATCGAGATTTCAAGTTCTCTATAGATCAAATGAAGATCTCGAGGTGAAATCTCAAAATACAAAGTTGCAGACCAGTTCAATATCCAAGATTTACAATCAACAAACAATCCAACCAGCTGGATTGACAAGTCTACAAAAAGCAGCTTGAAGGATGTGCAAGATCAATGGTGAAGATTAACTAACAAAGAAAGATCAAAGTAAACACAGTGTGCTAAGATATGCTAAGCCAATGAAATGATATCTTCGATATATTATTTATTTTGGTATTTGTACGATTAAAACATAAAATTTAAATACATGTAGATCCTCTCCATTAGGACATGATTTTAATTGATCCAGATCAAGTCAAAATAGTCAAACTAGCAAAATTATTTTCAAATATATTCATATAAAAGAGATATTCCATTATTCTAAAACATCAAAATTATATCGTTATGGAATATATCTCTAAGACAATATGATCAAAGAAGAAATATCAAAACATGATATGTCTTAGATCTCAGTTGCAACATCAATAAGGCAACAAGCTCGAAAAGGGATATGTCAGATATATTCCTTAGAAGACTTGTGCTATATCAAAAATATTTTACTCTTCGCTCCAAAATATATTTTTACATCCATCAAAAGAGTTTTTATCCAAAGTTTATTCATGATTGAAATATTAATATCCATTTTTATAACCCATTCCATCTACCATCCAAATATATTTTATATATTAGGAAATATATTTTAAGTATTTATTCAAGTCAAAACTTTGGTCAAAAGATCCATATATTTAAATTCAAGACCAATGGTATTTTTACTCGGAAGAAAAAGCTCACAGAACATTCTATATTTTAAATAAAATACTTCCACTAAATAGAATGACTTGAAATTTGTTATGCATCATTTAAATGGTATTTTCTATGTATGGTAAAAATTTCGTAACATTTTGATAAATTTTTTCCGGGCACAAATTTCGAGGCAGTTGGTCCCACAGTTGACCACGTTTGACCTAGTTACCATTGATCAAAGTTGACCAAAACTTTCAGGACACCATTTTATAATATTTAGGTAATTATCATATTTTTTATGATATTTATTTAAGAGTTTTTAGGGTGGTCATATTTAATGGTGCTTAATGCTTAATTAAAATGATTAAATAATAATTAAAACAAAAGGAAAATATATATTTAATTTAATATATCAGCTGATTTTTGAATCCCATAAATTTTTTTGTCTTATATGGCTATGTCAAAGAAAGACAACATACTTGTCGAGTCATCAATCCATGTGACATACAACATCCACCATCCATTTTCCTCAAATCTCCATCATTCAATCCACCTAACTTTTCCTATAAATAAACCCCCACCCCAACCCATTTCAATCAAGCTAAAGAGCCACAAAGTTGCTAGGATTTTTTCAAGAAGTGCTTCTCTTCATCTCTTTCAAATTCTATACACACACTTCTTCTCAAAAACCTTCTCTCTTAAATATATATACATTGTAACGACCGAGGAATTACGCTTGTATTATATTATAATAATGATAAATTATGTGTATTATTATGTGGTTAAATGTGTTAAGTCGTTAAACCCTAACTGCTATGTGATATGTGTTGGCTGTTTTGATCCAAACGTGTTTTGGATATTTATTGAGCATTTTATCATCAGTTATATATATATATATTATATCAAAACCTTTACAGCTCAAAACTATGTTTTAAAAGCCCGTATTTCAAACAAAAATCATTGGCCCTATTTTGCCAAAAATGTCCTATCCCATATCGTTATTCTGAACCCCTAGACGTTTTAAAAATTGACCTTTTTCGCGAAAAACGACTTTTGCAGACCCCTTCGGGTACCAAAAACCCCACAAAAATTACATTTTTATTTTTATATGATCATGAAATTATCATATATCATTTTTCTTTGTATTTTTGTATTTTTCACAATTTTTGGGAATTTTTAGTATTTATTTTGTATTTATTGGATATTTAAAAATTCAATATTAATACCCAAAAATTATAAAAATTTGGGCCAAATATTTTTAATAGGAGTATAATTAGACCCTTAATTTTACTTAGGAGTATTATTTTCATAAATATAAAAACCTGATTTGCTATTAATTTTTCAGTTAATTACACTTATAAATCAGAAAAAAAAAAGAAAAAAAAAGGGAATTAGGGTTAGGGTTTGGTGAAGAACAGGGCAGCAGAATCAATCGGACTTTTGAACGTGATTCCGGTGTTAGAAATCGAAGTGTAAGTAGCCGTTTTGAAGCTTATAATCTCTACTTTTCGATTGTGTAACTGTTTTTGTTGTTCGATTAATCAATTTTAAAGTTGTTATTTTCGGGTTTATTTTTTTTAATTCGGGTTTTGTGATTGAGTAGTTGTTTGATGATTCTGTTAGCATAGTTGTTTAGATCGTTGAAATTACAGTCGAACGGTACCGGTTTCGTCGAGTTTGGTGTTGATTTCGAGCTCGCCGGATTTTGACGCCGCCGCCGTGTTCGTTGAGTTTCTGGCCGTTGTGGACGACGAGGACGAAGGAGGAACAGGAAAGGAGCGTTGTGGTGTTGCTGTGCATCGAAAAACGAAGAAAAACGAGTATGAAATCGAGCGTTTTGGCTCCGGTTGGTTCGCCGGAATCAGTCCGCCGGCGTCGGATTCTGGGGAAGGGGCCGGTGTTCTTCGTGACCCGATTGGGTCGAAGACGACCCGGTTTCCAACCCGGTTTCGACCCGGTTTCGATCCAAAAATCCCCAATTTGATTTTTCTGATTTTTATTTCTGAATTCTTATTATTTAATTATATTTTATAAAAACAGAAATTAGATTTATTAATTCTAAAAATTTATTTTAAAAAATAGTTTTAAAATCTGAAAAATAGTATTATTAATTTCTAGATTATTTTATTAAATTATAAATTCGAATTTATTTATTTAATTAATTATTTAATTATTTATCTAATTATTTATTAATTATCTAATTAATTAATAATTGGGTAATTAATTAATAATTAGGTAATTAATTAGTAAATAAAGATTAGAAATAATTAAGTAATGTGATTAATAATCTAATAATTAGTTAATAGTGCGAGTAATGATTCGATAATTGAATTATTATTCGAGCGTTAGTTATTTGAATAATATTGTAATAATTATTCGTATCGTATAATTAGATATCAGTAATTAATTAATTAACGAATCGTACGAGTTTCAATAATAATCTAATAGATCGATAATTATGCGGGAGTTGCGAGTGGCTCGTGAATATACGAGTGATTAATCGTTAAGTGATATATAATTCGAATAATTCGTAGCTATTTGATAAATAGCGTATCAGTTAATTAAGTTGATTGATTATTTGTAAATAATCGATCTAATCGAATAAATATCGATAAGTTATAAATATTATAATAAATTGTGATTAATCCTAATAATTAGGGATTTATTATTTTAAATTATTAAATAAGTAATTATTAATTATTTATTAATTATTTATTTATTAAATATTTAAAAATTGATTAATTATTTCGATAATTAATCGCATAATTTTCAATAAATCGTAACTTCTTCGTTTTAACTCCAAAAATTATAAAAAAATTATTTTTGACTTTGATTTTTCTTAAATAATTATTTAAAAATTATTTTAGGATTTAAGAGGTTGTAATAATTACTTATATTGACCAATAAATTGAATTATCAGTGTTTAATTGATAATAATTCAAGCGTTAATCCGATTTGAGCGAAACGAAGACCCCTAGACTCAGAAAAATGAGACGAATCTAATAAAAATAGTTGTAAGTTATAATTCTTCCAAAAGAGAGTAGTTTGGTGATAATTGATAGTTCGTAGGTCCTAGTAGGGGTATAATTGAACCGAATAAATCCCGAAAAATTATAATAAAATCAGATAAGACTAGTTAACGCAGGTATAAGCCTAGAATTGATTCTAAAAATAATTATAAATCTAGAAATTAATTATGTGCTTTATGTGCTACGTGCTTTATGTGATTCTGTGAATAGACGTGCTGTATAAATGTATATGTATATATACGAGTTAGATAGAAACGCATGGGTAGACTGATAAGGTTACGTGATATCAATTCAAGATACACGTATATAATAAATTATCTAAACACCTATCTTTCAATGATTTGTTCAGTGTTAGCAAGGCAGAGCAAGCTAGGGTCAGAAGGCAGTGAGTTAAACCAGGTTAAGTACGCGCAAGGCAAGTTTTTTTTCCCCTATTCTAAATTCAGAATAGTGAATTATATTCCATTTTACATATCAATTACACTTTGATAATTCTTGTTCATATGAACTGATACATATCTATTGATTCTTGTTTCTATTTCATTTCGATTCTTGATTTCTCCCAATTTGTTGAATCCTCTATTCATATTCCAATATTTTTACCCTTGTTACATATATTATGAGATATCCTGATGTTGGGATACATCAAAAGCATTCCGATTGTTCCGGATGCTAAACTTCGGACTGGATGGTTACGATGCAGGCTGGGTTTTACTCAGACCTTTAATTAATAGGCCATAGCTGCCTGAGTACTCTTATTGTTGGTTGGATCTATACAGTTGGGTATAGATTCGCACTATATCCTGACTGATCAGCGGGTTATAGTGCATATGTTGGTTTTTGTTTCCAGTCTTGTTCATTTGGCACTCGCCAGTATTGGCAAATTACTATTCGATACAGATACAGATGGTTGTTACAACCAGCAGCTTATTGGTTCACTTATTTCTCTCTCTTTATACTATCTATATTGTTGCAGGCTTGTTGAGCAATTTTGGCTCATCCTCTTTTATTGTTATTCCTATTGTCTTACAGTTAAGGTAGAGAATGAAACCCATCAGAACCCGCGTAGTCAAGAAGCGAGTCAAGCAGCGGGACCCTCTTATACCAAGGGTGTTCATCCCTATCCCTGAAGAGAGCTTTGAGTTATCAGATCAGGTGTAACAGGATAAGTACTATTATGGTTTGAATAAAAGTTGTGTGGTGAGCATGTAGATAGAATAAAGTTTTGTAATAAAGAGAGTTCTTGAGACAGATTGTTTTTATTTGGTTTGTAATAAAGTTAGTATGTGGTTCTTGTTTTCAAATCTTAACCTTAAAAGATCCTGAGTAGTAGTAGTTCGGGGTAACTATTTCAAATATATTCCGCTTGTGCAAGATTAGTGAGTAGTTATTATTAGTAATGCCCCAAATCTATACCCCGGATTTGGAGGGTGTTATAGTTGGCATCAGAGCTTAGGTTTAACCTTTGAAAACAAGAACGTTAGGACTAAGATAAGATAGGAAAATGAGATAGGATGTAAGTAAGAATGTTAGGATTGTTTGTCTATGTGATTAGAAGTTATGAGTTTAGGATTGTGATTTGATTGTTTTTGTGTTATTATTTTTATGTATATTAGGTGGCTTCTTTATCATCATCTACGGAGAGGACCGAGACAGATACAGGGGATGCACCAATAGTAGCTCCAGTGTCAGAGCAGATCTTACCTCCATTGCCACCTGAGCCAGCACCAGAGATACCACTTCCCCCAGAGGTACCAGATGTTGTAGATTATTTTCCATATTTTGAGCCAGAGATACCAGATTTTCCACCACTAGAGTTCCCGAGGTTCGATATTCCTGACATGATTGATCTTCCGCAGTGGGAGGATTTAGAGCCTCAGATTCCTATGCCACCAGTCGAGATTCCAGAGCTGCCACATATGGAGCTAGAGGCAGAGCTGCCAGTGTATGCGCCGATGGAGCAGCCTGTCTTATTTCCTGCCCCATTAGCCATTTATGCACCTGTTCCAGGAGTTTATCAGTTTCCTCAGCCAGAGTTTATGGATGATATTATGGTGGATGGACCATTACCTTCTCGAGGTTCCAGCACTGATCTTCGGGAGCATCATACCGTGACATACCAGCGCTTTCAGGCAGAGAGGGAGGAGAGGATTAGATGGCAGAACCAGTGTAGGGAGATCCTTGGGTTGTATGAGACACAGACGGATGGTCCTGTCAGAGCATTACGACCGGATTATATACTGAGAGAGAGGCTACATCATATTCACCGGGTTAGTTCGCAGCAGCTTACTGAGTTGAGACAGCAGGATCTTAGTGTGGAGACAGCATATCGCAGAGCATTGGGACTTACCGAGGCAGTGCTAGAGGCATTGCAGGAGGAGTTGAGCCACATACCACCAGGATTTTGAGACCAGCAGATCAATGAGTGTGGTATTATGTATATTTTGTAGATAGAGGCAGCATAGTATTGTATGACTAGTGTGTATGAGTGTAGCTACTGACTTTGACCGATAATAGTAGTAGCAGTATGACTGTTATATCATAGGTTTTTGTATCAAGCACTGACACCTGTAGCTGGTGTTCTACATGTATATATACGAGATGATCTTTTGCATATTTCTTTATTTTATTTCCAGTTATTTAAGCATTTATATTTATTTCAGTACCATTGCATATTTAAAAATGTAGTTTTATTTACGATCATGTTGTATCCTTATGTAAAAAAAAAAAAACACACACACATCATACTATTTTATCTATTCAGTTATTTAATAAGCTGTTTTATTTTCTCAAATCGACTGTTTTAATATATGTTTAATATACTGCTATTAAAGGAGACCGTTGTTTATTTACCAGAAAGATGGCACCTAAAAGAAAAACAAAACCCGATTCATCAAATGGGAACACCGAGGGCCAAAACAATAATAAACAGATGGATCAGATGTTTAATCTCATGCAGCAGCAAATGTTGATGATGCAACAACAAATGCAGCAGCAACAGCAGCAGTTCCAGCAACAGATGTTACAGCAAGCCGCTCATCCAGGACATCAAGTACCACCAGCAGCGCCTACGACCACTTTCAAGCAATTTCAGTCGGTGAAGCCACCGGAATTTATGGGTTCCACGGATCCTACAAAAGCGAGAGCTTGGCTGAAAGAGATGGAAAAGGCTTTTTCGTTGGTAAAGGTTGAGGAAGAGCAGAAGACGGATTTTTCTAGCTATTTCCTGAAAGGCGAAGCTAATTACTGGTGGGAATCGAAGAAAGCTTTGGAAGAAGAAGGTGTGGTGACCTGGGATAGATTCACTGATCTTTTCTTGGAGAAATATTTTCCTCGTTTTATGAAAAACCAGATGGAGATCAAGTTCCTGGAGCTGAAACAAGACAACTTATCGGTTGCGGATTATGAGACCAAGTTTACGGAATTGGCAAGGTTTGTTCCAGAGCAGGTGGATACGGACGAGAAGCGGGCCAAGAGATTTCAGCAAGGACTAAAACCATGGATTCGTAGCAGGGTAGCTGTGTTTGAATTGACAACTTATATGGATATTGTTCAGAAGGCTATGATTATTGAAGGAGAAAGCGAAACAGCTCAGAAAGAGAAAGGACCAGGGAATTTTCAGAATCGTTTCAACAAAAGGCCGGGATTTCAAGCTCGAGGAAAAGTAAACTTTAGGAGGCCAGAACAAAATAACCAGAGGATGGGTAATCGACTACCTGCCCCAACTCAGCAAAGACTCATTCGACCGCCTGTACCTGATTGCAGAACGTGTGGTAGAAAGCATACGGGAATTTGCAACAAGCCAAATGTCACGTGTTTCAAATGCAAGCAAAGGGGACACTATTCTGGAGAATGTCCGATGGGAAAAGCAGAAGTTACTTGTTTCCAATGTGGGAGAAAAGGACATATCGCCAGGGACTGCAGAGGAATTGCAATGGCCGCTAGTATTCCAAGAGTTTTAGCATTACCTCCACCTCCACTACCATAGCAATATCAGCCCAAAGCAAGGACTTTTAACATGTCAATGAAGGAAGCGGTACAGAGTCCGAATGTGGTTGCAGGTACACTTCTTGTAAATTCCGTAAATGCTTTGGTATTGATTGATTCAGGAGCTACTAAATCTTTTATTTCTGAAGCTTTTATCTCTAAAATAAATTGTGAGGTACAGTGGTTAGATGAAGTGTTAGTTATAAAATTAGCGAATAATGATCAGGTTGCAGTAGATCGAGTATGCCCGAGTTGTGATATTGAGATAGGAAGATGTCATTTTTCAGTTGATTTGATACCTTTTAGGTTAGGGGAGTTTGATGTTATTCTAGGAATGGATTGGCTATCGAGTAATAATGCTCAAATTGACTGTGCGAATAAGAGAGTGAAATTGCAAGCTGAAGAAAATGAAACGGTAATATTTAAAGGTGAGAAGCAAAAGCAGAAATTCCTATCAATAATGCAAACGAGAAGATTGCTACGCCAAGGATGTCAAGCTTATTTAGCCTATGTACGTGATGCTGATAAGGGAAATCCACAGATTAAAGATATTCCATTAGTTTGTGAATTTCTTGATGTTTTTCCAGACGAATTACCAGGACTTCCACCAGATCGAGAAATCGAGTTCACTATTGACTTGACGCCAGGGACCGAACCAATTTCGAAAGCTCCATATAGGATGGCACCTGTTAAAATGAGGGAATTAGCAAAGCAGTTGCAAGAACTTCTTGACAAAGGAATTATAAGGCCAAGTGTATCCCCATGGGGCGCGCCAGTATTGTTCGTGAAAAAGAAGGATGGCAGTATGCGACTGTGTATTGATTATCGTGAGCTGAACAAGTTAGCTATCAAGAATAAATATCCTTTACCTCGCATCGATGATTTATTTGATCAATTAAAAGGAGCAGCATGGTTTTCGAAAATCGACTTACGATCAGGCTATCATCAGTTAAAGATCAAGGCCGAAGATATTCCAAAGACAGCATTTAGAACGAGGTACGGACACTATGAATTTCTTGTGATGGCTTTTGGATTAACGAATGCACCTGCAGCGTTTATGGATTTGATAAATCGAATATTCAAGAAGTATTTGGATAAGTTTATCATTGTATTTATTGATGACATTTTGATATACTCAAAGACGGGAGAAGAGCATGCAGCGTATTTAAGAACGACATTAGAGATATTACGAAAGGAGCAGCTTTATGCAAAATTTTCAAAATGTGAATTTTGGTTGAAAGAAGTGCAGTTTCTAGGGCATATCATCAGCAGAGAAGGCATTCAAGTTGATCCAGCAAAGATTGAAGCTGTGCTGAATTGGGAAAGACCAAAGACACCGACAGAGGTTCGAAGTTTCTTAGGTTTGGCAGGATATTATCGAAGATTTGTCAAAGATTTTGCGAAGATAGCAATACCGTTGACCAAATTAACTCGACAAAGTGAAAAGTTCGAATGGAATAGTAAATGTGAAGAAAGTTTTCAAGAGTTGAAGAATCGGTTGGTGACTGCACCAGTATTAGTACTGCCAGACGAGCAAGGAAATTTTGTTATTTACAGTGACGCTTCATATCGTGGTTTAGGATGTGTGTTGATGCAACATGGTAACGTCATTGCATATGCGTCGCGACAACTTAAACCTCATGAGCAGAAATATCCTACGCATGATCTGGAATTGGCAGCAATTGTATTTGCATTGAAGCTTTGGAGACATTATCTGTACGGTGAAAAATGCGAAATCTATACGGATCATAAAAGTCTGAAGTATATCTTCACGCAAAAGGAACTGAACATGCGACAACGTCGATGGCTGGAATTGATTAAAGATTATGATGTTACAATCAGTTATCATCCAGGAAAAGCAAATGTTGTAGCAGATGCACTAAGCAGAAAAGAAAGATTGAATCGGTTAACTTCATGTGAAGAATTGGTTAAAGAATTCGACAAATTGGAAATTGAAATTCGTATTCCTCATGAATCTGCAGGAACTATTTACGCTATGACTTTTCAACCGGGGTTGCTAGAAAAGATTCGCCATTGTCAAGATAAAGTGATGAGTCAAGACGACAACTTAACAGGAGAAGAGATTACTACTCAGAAAGATAATGAAGGAATTTTACGTTTTACGTCAAGAATCTGGATCCCTAACGTGGTAGAATTAAAAGAAGAAATTATGCGAGATGCGCACAATTCGAAATATTCCATTCATCCAGGAAGCACGAAAATGTATCGCGATTTTAAGGAAAACTTTTGGTGGCCGAATATGAAGAAGGAGATAGCAGAATGGGTGAGTAAATGCTACACATGCCAGCGAGTTAAAGCAGAGCATCAACGTCCTAGTGGGTTATTGCAACCATTAGACATTCCAGAATGGAAATGGGAACATCTAGCGATGGATTTCGTAGTGGGACTTCCAAGGACGAAAGCCAATCACGATGCAATTTGGGTTATTATTGATCGATTGACGAAATCAGCACATTTTCTTCCAATTAATGAGAGATTTTCATTGGACAAGCTAGTGCATTTATATCTTAAAGAAATTGTGATGCGTCATGGAGTACCAGTATCAATTGTATCGGATCGAGATCCTCGTTTCAATTCAAGATTTTGGAAACAATTCCAAGAATGTCTAGGAACGAAGTTGAATATGAGTACAGCCTATCATCCGCAAACTGACGGTCAAAGTGAAAGGACAATTCAAACGATTGAAGACATGTTACGAGTTTGTGCGATCGATTTTGAAGGTAGTTGGGATGAACATTTACCCCTAGTGGAATTTTCTTATAATAACAGCTATCACGCCAGTATTGGAATGCCACCGTATGAAGCATTATATGGAAGGAAATGCAGATCACCAGTGCATTGGGATGAAGTTGGAGAACGCAAGATTTTGGGTCCAGAATTAATTCAGCAGACAAAAGAAAAGATTAAACTCATTCGAAAACGAATCGAGACAGCACAAAACAGGCAAAACAGATATGCAGACCAAGCAAGGAAGGATGTGGACTATCAGGAAGGAGAACGCGTATTGCTCAAAATATCGCCATGGAAAGGAGTGACCAGATTTGGCAATAAAGGAAAATTGAAGCCACGATACGTTGGACCATTTGAGTTTTTGAAGAAAATTGGGAAGGTTGCATACGAGTTAGCTCTACCACCCCATATGCAGCACATTCACAACGTATTTCATGTATCTATGCTTAAAAAGTATAATCCTGATACAAGGCATGTAATAGAATATGAACCAGTAGAACTTCAGGCATATTTGTCATATGTAGAGCAGCCAATAAGAATTTTAGATAGGCAAGAGAGGATATTAAGAAATAAGTCTGTGTCATTAGTGAGAGTTTTATGGAGAAACCCAGTGGTTGAAGAATCAACCTGGGAGCTTGAGAGTGAAATGTTAGAAAGGTATCCTCAGTTATTTGCATAATGTGATTCTGAGGACAGAATCTTGTTAAAGGGGGGGAGAATGTAACGACCGAGGAATTACGCTTGTATTATATTATAATAATGATAAATTATGTGTATTATTATGTGGTTAAATGTGTTAAGTCGTTAAACCCTAACTGCTATGTGATATGTGTTGGCTGTTTTGATCCAAACGTGTTTTGGATATTTATTGAGCATTTTATCATCAGTTATATATATATTATATCAAAACCTTTACAGCTCAAAACTATGTTTTAAAAGCCCGTATTTCAAACAAAAATCATTGGCCCTATTTTGCCAAAAATGTCCTATCCCATATCGTTATTCTGAACCCCTAGACGTTTTACAAATTGACCTTTTTCGCGAAAAACGACTTTTCCGGACCCCTTCGGGTACCAAAAACCCCACAAAAATTACATTTTTATTTTTATATGATCATGAAATTATCATATATCATTTTTCTTTGTATTTTTGTATTTTTCACAATTTTTGGGAATTTTTAGTATTTATTTTGTATTTATTGGATATTTAAAAATTCAATATTAATACCCAAAAATTATAAAAATTGGGGCCAAATATTTTTAATAGGAGTATAATTAGACCCTTAATTTTACTTAGGAGTATTATTTTCATAAATATAAAAACCTGATTTGCTATTAATTTTTCAGTTAATTACACTTATAAATCAGAAAAAAAAAGAAAAAAAAAGGGAATTAGGGTTAGGGTTTGGTGAAGAACAGGGCAGCAGAATCAATCGGACTTTTGAACGTGATTCCGGTGTCAGAAATCGAAGTGTAAGTAGCCGTTTTGAAGCTTATAATCTCTACTTTTCAATTGTGTAACTGTTTTTGTTGTTCGATTAATCAATTTTAAAGTTGTTATTTTCGGGTTTATTTTTTTTAATTCGGGTTTTGTGATTGAGTAGTTGTTTGATGATTCTGTTAGCATAGTTGTTTAGATCGTTGAAATTACAGTCGAACGGTACCGGTTTCGTCGAGTTTGGTGTTGATTTCGAGCTCGCCGGATTTTGACGCCGCCGCCGTGTTCGTTGAGTTTCTGGCCGTTGTGGACGACGAGGACGAAGGAGGAACAGGAAAGGAGCGTTGTGGTGTTGCTGTGCATCGAAAAATGAAGAAAAACGAGTATGAAATCGAGCGTTTTGGCTCCGGTTGGTTCGCCGGAATCAGTCCGCCGTCGTCGGATTCTGGGGAAGGGGCCGGTGTTCTTCGTGACCCGATTGGGTCGAAGACGACCCGGTTTCCAACCCGGTTTCGACCCGGTTTCGATCCAAAAATCCCCAATTTGATTTTTCTGATTTTTGTTTCTGAATTCTTATTACTTAATTATATTTTATAAAAACAGAAATTAGATTTATTAATTCTAAAAATTTATTTAAAAAATTAGTTTTAAAATCTGAAAAATAGTATTATTAATTTCTAGATTATTTTATTAAATTATAAATTCGAATTTATTTATTTAATTAATTATTTAATTATTTATCTAATTATTTATTAATTATCTAATTAATTAATAATTGGGTAATTAATTAATAATTAGGTAATTAATTAGTAAATAAAGATTAGAAATAATTAAGTAATGTGATTAATAATCTAATAATTAGTTAATAGTGCGAGTAATGATTCGATAATTGAATTATTATTCGAGCGTTAGTTATTTGAATAATATTGTAATAATTATTCGTATCGTATAATTAGATATCAGTAATTAATTAATTAACGAATCGTACGAGTTTCAATAATAATCTAATAGATCGATAATTATGCGGGAGTTGCGAGTGGCTCGTGAATATACGAGTGATTAATCGTTAAGTGATATATAATTCGAATAATTCGTAGCTATTTGATAAATAGCGTATCAGTTAATTAAGTTGATTGATTATTTGTAAATAATCGATCTAATCGAATAAATATCGATAAGTTATAAATATTATAATAAATTGTGATTAATCCTAATAATTAGGGATTTATTATTTTAAATTATTAAATAAGTAATTATTAATTATTTATTAATTATTTATTTATTAAATATTTAAAAATTGATTAATTATTTCGATAATTAATCACATAATTTTCAATAAATCGTAACTTCTTCGTTTTAACTCCAAAAATTATAAAAAAATTATTTTTGACTTTGATTTTTCTTAAATAATTATTTAAAAATTATTTTAGGATTTAAGAGGTTGTAATAATTACTTATATTGACCAATAAATTGAATTATCAGTGTTTAATTGATAATAATTCAACCGTTAATCCGATTTGAGCGAAACGAAGACCCCTAGACTCAGAAAAATGAGACGAATCTAATAAAAATAGTTGTAAGTTATAATTCTTCCAAAAGAGAGTAGTTTGGTGATAATTGATAGTTCGTAGGTCCTAGTAGGGGTATAATTGAACCGAATAAATCCCGAAAAATTATAATAAAATCAGATAAGACTAGTTAACGCAGGTATAAGCCTAGAATTGATTTTAAAAATAATTATAAATCTAGAAATTAATTATGTGCTTTATGTGCTACGTGCTTTATGTGATTCTGTGAATAGACGTGCTGTATAAATGTATATGTATATATACGAGTTAGATAGAAACGCATGGGTAGACTGATAAGGTTACGTGATATCAATTCAAGATACACGTATATAGTAAATTATCTAAACACCTATCTTTCAATGATTTGTTCAGTGTTAGCAAGGCAGAGCAAGCTAGGGTCAGAAGGCAGTGAGTTAAACCAGGTTAAGTACGCGCAAGGCAAGTTTTTTTCCCCTATTCTAAATTCAGAATAGTGAATTATATTCCATTTTACATATCAATTACACTTTGATAATTCTTGTTCATATGAACTGATACATATCTATTGACTCTTGTTCCTATTTCATTTCGATTCTTGATTTCTCCCAATTTGTTGAATCCTCTATTCATATTCTAATATTTTTACCCTTGTTACATATATTATGATATATCCTGATGTTGGGATACATCAAAAGCATTCCGATTGTTCCGGATGCTAAACTTCGGACTGGATGGTTACGATGCAGGCTGGGTTTTACTCAGACCTTTAATTAATAGGCCATAGCTGCCTGAGTACTCTTATTGTTGGTTGGATCTATACAGTTGGGTATAGATTCGCACTGTATCCTGACTGATCAGCGGGTTATAGTGCATATGTTGGTTTTTGTTTCCAGTCTTGTTCATTTGGCACTCGCCAGTATTGGCAAATTACTATTCGATATAGATACAGATGGTTGTTACAACCAGCAGCTTATTGGTTCACTTATTTCTCTCTCTTTATACTATCTATATTGTTGCAGGTTTGTTGAGCAATTTTGGCTCATCCTCTTTTATTGTTATTCCTATTGTCTTACAGTTAAGGTAGAGAATGAAACCCATCAGAACCCGCGTAGTCAAGAAGCGAGTCAAGCAGCGGGACCCTCTTATACCAAGGGTGTTCATCCCTATCCCTGAAGAGAGCTTTGAGTTATCAGATCAGGTGTAACAGGATAAGTACTATTATGGTTTGAATAAAAGTTGTGTGGTGAGCATGTAGATATAATAAAGTTTTGTAATAAAGAGAGTTCTTGAGACGGATTGTTTTTATTTGGTTTGTAATAAAGTTAGTATGTGGTTCTTGTTTTCAAATCTTAACCTTAAAAGATCCTGAGTAGTAGTAGTTCGGGGTAACTATTTCAAATATATTCCGCTTGTGCAAGATTAGTGAGTAGTTATTATTAGTAATGCCCCAAATCTATACCCCGGATTTGGAGGGTGTTATATACATATATACAAGGTTTTGGAAATCCAAACTTAGCTTCACCCAACCAAGCTTGTTCCCACCAAGTGAACTCATCCACTACCACTCTCCGGCCTCCCGAAGGGCTTCCCAAGTTCGACCATAGTGCCAAAATCCGGCCGAACCTCCGGAAAATTTTTTCGACGAACTTTTCTGACCGTTTTCCAAAAGTGGTAATTTTTAGCTTCTTCTTTGAGTTTCTTTTATTTGAGATTTGTACTTAATTTCTCTACTTCATCTCAAGCTCTAATACTAGATCTCCTATAAAGAAGGTTCTCTAAGAAAATAGAACAAAGATTTGAACTCGGAATTCGAATAAAGTACTTAATCTTCAAAAAGAAGCTTTAAAAGAAGAAGATCTATAAAATACAAGTACTTAAATCTCTATTACTCCTCACGAGTGAGATTTCATAAATCTCTATAACTCCTCACAAGTGATATTTCATATTTGACAAACCTCGCAAGTTGGCCAATTACTTGCACATTATTTATCTCGATCTTGGCCAACATATTTCGTGAATATAGAAATAATTATGAAAGGTATCGTATAATCCACACTAACATCTTTAGTGTTCCGTGGGATTATAATTCGATTAATAGTAAGCCTCGTAATTTTGTCAAATATCAAAGACGGATTTAATCACACGAGTTGGCCAATTACTTGCACTTCATTTATTTGGATCTTGGCCAACGCACAGTTCGTGTACATAATATCATTACGAAAAGTGTTAGGTCCCAATGTGTTTGTAGAGGGGGGGTTGAATACAAACAGTACCGAATAATCGAATATATGCGGAATAAAAAATATGAAACAAAATTCAAGTTAAATAAGAATATTATTAAACTTGAAAGGTGTTACAACAACTGTATCGATTACAAGGAATTAATCTCAAATTAATTATCACAAATTTAGAATAAATTCGACATGAACTTTTTCTATTTTTGCAATAATTAGAATCAAATGCTAAACGCGATTTGAGATTAAGTTCTAGGGATTTTGATCCGCTAGATTGTTACACAAGAGCAAGATAAAGATTTCTAGTTGATTGGATTTAACTTTACAATCTAGAAATTGATCTTGAAGTTTTGCAGAGAAGTTGAAATATTGTTCTGCTTCTTTTTCTTTTGTTCTCGGGTTCTGTATTGTTGATTAAAATGAATGTTCAGCTTCTGCTTCTTTTATCAACCAACCGAATGAAAATGAACTGGCATGACAATCTCTTTGGCTCAGCAAGACTTTCGGTAGGACTATCTTTTAGAACTAGCAAGACAATCAGAATGAACTAGCAAGACTTTCGGTAGGACAATCAGATTGTTTTTGCTGAAAATAAATAGATTTAAATCCTATAATAATTCTGGTAAGACAATCTTTTTGAATTAGCATGACTTTCGGTATGACTATTGATTGTCATACCGATTGTCATACTAATACAATCAGTTGTCTTGTTGAATTAAAACAGATTTTAAACCAATTTAAATTCTGCAAATTCTTAATATTAATTCAGAATTAATTAATCAATTAATTCAATTAATCAAATAAATTAATCTTTGCAGATATAATTTATTTTCTTAATTAAATTATATAACTTAATTAATTAATAGAGAATTAATACTAATCTTGAGCAGCATCCATTCTTCTGTATATCTTCTGAAAATCACTGAAATATATGAATCAATTCCACCACTTCAATGTTGACACTCGATGTACTGTCTGGCTCATGAGTGACTAACTTCCGTGACGTTTCTTCATGCCTTGACCTTGATACTCTTGATTTTCTTTAGACTAAATCCTTGTAATTAATTGATACCCTGACGAGATCTCTATCACTTGATTAAATCCACAATCTTGATTTATATCACCGAGGCTTGATCAATTTCTTGAACTTCTTCCAATGAATTAATTCCTCAAGTCTGTAGATGAACCTTGTTTCTGAATCCTTTGACAGATGTTACTTTGCGAGATCTCTTTGACGGTAGATCCACTATTTACTTATTACATTCTTATTTGAGTTGAGTTAAATCCTCGAATATACAAATAGGCTATGGCATATGCCTTACAAAAAGTATCGTATAATCCCCACTAACATCTTTAGTGTTCCGTGGGATTATAAATTAATAAATAGTAAACTTCGTAATCATCCGTCTAAGCTTCAAAGGTGGATTTAATCACACGAGTTGGTCAATTACTTGCACTTCATTTATTTGGATCTTGGCCAACGCATAGTTCGTGTACATAGTATCATTACGAAAAGTATCGTATAATCCTCACTAACATCTTTAGTGTTCCGTGGGATTATAAATAGATAAATAGTAAACTTCGTAATCATCCACCTAAACTTCAAAAGCACAAATCCAAAGTCAATTACTTGCACTTCTTTTATCTCGATCTTGGCTTATATAGAACCTATAAATTGTGCACGAAGTTAAAAGTATACTTTGGCTCTACAATTGTCAATATATAAGTATACTAAAATCCTTAAGCCTACGAGCTTAAAAAGGATAAATTACAATTCCGAGATTGTAACTAAAGTATTCTTCCATTTATAAATACATAATCGAAAGAAGAAGAATACTAAAGAAACCATAAGCTATATTGCTTATATATATAAAAGACTTCTCATATTACTCCGATAAACATATATTCTATAAAGACAGAGTGATCGAAAGTATACTTGACATATTATTATATATCTCAAGTCAAGTATACATAGTTGATATTTAATATTCTTATTTGAATATTATATTATCTTGTGGGCTAGTACCGTAACATACTAGTTCAACCCATCTTTTCTCTATACTTATTGTTTTGTGGATTGTCTTATTATTTTTGTAGTGAGGTGAAGTGACGTGAGGTGATTCTCGTTCTAAGACCTAAGTCCTATACAAACTAACGGGGAGTTAGTAGTATTTGTACCGTGAAGAAGAGAAAAGACCCAAGACCAGATCACTAAGATCCAAGACCGACAAAAGATAAGGAAGCCAAGTCCACACAAGGGTTTTACATCAACTTTGAAGAAATAGCGGGGAGTTATTGTCTAAGATAAGTTGTGTAGGTATTACATTTATTTTGAGGTGGTGACCCTTGTGTTACGCACCAAGACATATATTTGTAAGGGTGTAAAGGCTTCTCCGCCTACTAAAGGAGCGAGTTTATTATAAGGGAAAATCCTGAGTCTGGGAGAGGAATTCGGGGACTGGACGTAGGGGTGAGCGAATCTATTAGAGGTTGCGCCATCGTGAACCGGGATAAAATCGCCGTGTGGTATTTTCTTTCCTTGCACTTTATTTTCCGCACATATAAACTGCATAACCACTCGGTAAAGTTTTAAAAAGGGATAAATTATTTTAAAATGCCATAAAAATTTTTGAATTGGTAATTAAGCTATTCAACCCCCCTTCTAGCTTAATATAGTCCTTTTACGGGACCTATCAATTGGTATCAGAGCAGTGCTTTTTAACGTGTTTGTTAAGTGATTTGCAGATTTACAGGCATAACAAAAAGTGATCCTAAATGGCGTATATTAATCCTGTTGGTTATGGCGAAGGACTGTCAAGCTCACGACCTCCTCTATTTGATGGCACCAACTTTGTAACATGGAGAACGAGGTTTCACATTTATGCTAGATCTCAAGGAGTCAAAGTTTAGATGGCTATCGAAGACGGTGTTCGCATTCCTACCAAAACTGTCGATGACATCATCGTCGAAAAGAAGGTTAGTGAATACAACTTAGAGGAAGAAGCCACAATGAATATAGCCGCCAAGGCGGAAATGGTTCTCACAAGTGCACTTGCAGAAAAAGAATATAAAAGAGTAAATAATTACAAGTCGGCACAAGAAATGTGGAATAAATTAGTGGTAACCTATGAAGGAACCACTGATATAAAAGATTCTCGGATGGAAACATTGATCCAAGAATACGAGAATTTAAACTCCAAGAAGGAGAAAATATCATCGATATGGAAACAAGATTTACTCGTATAATCGATGAGTAATCTCAACTTGGAAAAGAATAGAAGAGAAAAGAATAGAAGAGTGCTCAAATCTCTCCCTCCTAGTTGGAAGGTCAAAGTTACTACTATAAAAGAGATGCACAATTTAAATGAGTATAAGATCGATAACCTATTCGGAAATCTTCGTGCTTACGAAGAAGATAATATTCTGGAAAAGGTTTCTTCAAAAGTGGAGGATAAAAAGAAAAATATGGCTCTAAAGACCATATTAATTGATGAAGATGAAAACGACGAGGAGTTAAATGAGAAACTCCAAAATCTTGATGAGAGTGAAATTGCTCTACTCACAAGACAACTTCGTCGTGTGCTTCAAAGCAAAGCTCAAAGATACGAAAAATGCTTCCTAAAATCGAATAATCAACAAAGAGTTTTTAACTCTAACGGAAGGTCAAATTACTCTCAAAATTATTCTTCCAACCATAAGAGTAATTATCCGTCAATGAGATACAATAAATGCAAAGCTAATCAAAATATAAATACCTATAGTAATGCCAATGCCTTTACAAACCATCATGTTTACACTCCTCCAAAACCTAAAGATCCATCTCCGAAGGAAATACAAGATGTGTGTTTTGAGTGTAAACAACCCAGTCATTATAAAAGAGTATGTCCTAAACTCTCAAAGGGACGAAGTCTCGTGGCCGAAAATGGTTGGAATCTAAGCAAAGATGAAGAAGCTCCTGAAGCTAGTGAAGAAGTGGTCAATCTATGCTTAATGGCTCTCGGAGATGAAACTACCTCAACAAAAATCTCCTCTTCAAATCAAGAGGTAACATCTAACTATGTCTCAATTAAATCTTTATTAGATGAATCTAACTTATCCCTCTTAGATATGAATAAGCATGATTTAATTGAACTTGTAGTAAGTTATAAAAATAAGTATAAAGATGTTGAAAAAAGGTTTCACTTGCTATGGTCCGAGAAGATGAAAATTGAGGAAATTCATCATACTCAAAATAAAGAATATACTCAGATGATGGACTCGAAAGTCCAAGATGAGAATGAGATTACATCTCTAAAAAGTCAAAATTATCTCATCAAGATTGAGGTAAATAAACTTCAAGAAAATATACTCAATCTTGAGATAAAGAATATATCACTAATTCTCAAAGACGAAGAGATGGAACGTGAAAAGATACAATTGAATGATAATATTTGTAAACTTCACGTTGATCTATTAAACTTAAAGATTCTAAATCAATCAAATGTTTAAGATAATGAAACATCTTATAAAGACAATCTTGATAAAGAAAATGAGCTATCATAAACCAATGAGCTTAAAAGTGAAGCTCTAAGGTTAAAAGAAGAAAATCATAAACTCATAGCTTAAGTTATGGATCAAGAAAGAATTCTTAACAACAAGAATGATGCATTAAGAAAGAAAATTAAAATCTTGAAGAAGTCATTCAAAGATTTACAAAAGGCAATAAGATGTTGGATCAAATGGTGCATACAAAAACCTCATATAATCATGAAGGTTTGGGATATAATAAGAATTCTCCTCCTAAAGAAAGTACTCGGAGATTTGTATCACAAATAAAGACTTACCCGAATCACCATCATATAAATGTTCATATTGCAATAAGATTGGACATACCGTTCAATATTGCAAATTCAAGAATGGTGAAATTAAGGGGAAGCATGTATGGATTCACAAGGAATCATACAAGAAAGATGATAAACGATTGCCTTACAAGAATAGGGAATATAAAGATCAAAGGCAATAAAGGTCTCATCAACCTCCCATGTTTCAAAATAGAAACATAAAATATCATGTCAATGTTAATGCATTTAGAAGACAACAACCTCTGTAATAACCCCAATTTTTGGAAAATTTTTAAAACCCTTATGAATAGTGTTTTTGCTGAATGAGAAAACTTTTCATGCCACACTATGCAGGGGTTCTGTTATGGATATTCTGAGATTTTATTAGTACTCTATATGGTATATAAGTGTATGTAAAGATCGTCAGAATCCAACTCCGAACACTTTGATTTTTCCCGGAAATCCACTAGATACGGAAAGAATTGAGTATAAGGTAACAGGATAAAAATGATTTAAATTAAAAGATTATAAGAGAGGATCATAAAAGGAATATAATGTATTGAGAAAGGTTAAGGAAACCCAAGTAATAAGATCCCGGGTATGATCCCTCAAACGAGAAACGAGAAACGAGAACGAAAGTTAAGCGAACCGTATAACAGATCAGCGGTCATTAGGCAAACAATTAGAAGCTAATCAAAGGGATTAGTGGGGATGATGTCATCAAACCAATAGGAAGAGGACAAAGGAGGGAGGGTGACATCACTTGATGATGTAGGCATGACATGGGGGGGGGGGAGGAAGTGTGGTTGAATGATAACCACACAAAATCAAGGTTAATTAGGTAATTAACCTAAAACAAATCAAAATTCAACCAACCAAGCCAAACATTTCATTTTCACCAAACAAAACACAAAACATTTCATTTCTTCCAAGCTTGCTCTCGGCTTCTTGCTTTTCCAAAGGAAGAAAAAAATCAAAATCAAGTTCCAAGCATTGTTAAATCACAAGGTAATTACCTAAGGTTCCTTGTACATAGATATGGATATCCTATAAGTTTAAGCTTCTAATTCCTTCACAATCTCTTCCAATAAATCATGGAAGAAGATGGTGAAGAGTGTTTTTCAAGAACTAAAATTTTTGTTCTTGAAGTTTTGTTTAGTTTAAGCTTGGATAAGGACTTTAAGGGTGATTCCAAGCCATTCTCTTGATTCTCCACTCTCCAAGGAAGGTATAAACTCCAAAACCTAGCTTTAGTTTTGAGTAATTAGGAATGAATATGATTGATATAGTATATGTGAAGCATGATGCTTATTTGTTTAAAGTTTGGTTGAGTTTGTAGAGATTAGTTGGTTTTGTGGTGTTTTTGGAGTTGTAAATCTTGATAATTAGTTAAAGAACTTAAGTAAAGCTTTTAGTTCATGTGGGGAATAAGTATAAATTGTTAATGTTGAGTTGTTGGGGCTGTTATGATGTAGTATGGATGTATTTTTGATTTGGTTGTGATTGTGGATTGATTGGTGGTTGAATTGGAATGGTATAAAATTGGGAAATCGCGTAAACATAGCCGTCGTAATGTCCGATTTACTTTAGACTGCTTTTGTACATAACATTAGGACCCGAGAACTCCCTGATAGGTTTTAACCATTGCCATGTTTAGATAGTTCATGTTACGAGCTTCGTTTTGATATGTGGTTCGTTTGATTCCGATGTACGGTTTAGGAGAAACGGCCGTTTTAAGTAACGACGTTTCGCGAACGAACCATTACCCCTCGCCTTACTTTGAAACATAGGTTAAAGACCTTAAGGGGTTAATTAATGTATGAAACAATTATGTTAAGTGTGTTAAGAAGTTGGTAAGACACTCGCGAAGGAATCACCTTAAAACTCGTAATGGTTAAATTATTAAAAATGGTGGAGTCGAGGGTACTCGAGTGACTTAAGAGAATCATTAAGCGCAAAGCGAGCGTTAGAGTCTAATTTGGTTAAAGTATAGATTTACAAGTGACTTTGGTTTAATTCCAACTCACATGTTGTTTATAGGTTACCAGACTCATCCCAAGCCATTAATAACCCTCAGTCGCTCAGGCAAGTTTTCTATCCGTTATACTGTTGTTGTGATGTATACACTTGTATATGCATTATCTTGTGATAGATGCATGATGGTTAAATTAGAAAATTCTTGCGATATATTGTAGCATGTGATATGGTACATATGCATGCCTGTTTCGTATTCTTGCCATATATATCTGTTGGTTCAGTTGATAATACCTATGCTAGAGAATAGCGGTAATTTGCATATACCCTTAGTATAGGGACCCAAAGGTGAAAACATTTTCTAAAACCGGGAGTCGAGGATCCCGAGTAGATTATATATATATATATGGTTATAGTTTTCAAAACTATTAATTGAATAAGGTTTATTCGATAACTTTATATTATTTAATGAATATTATTTCAAATATTCATTCGAGGGCTTATGACTCAGCTTATTTATTTATTGAATATTATTTCGAATATTCATTCGAGGGCTTATGACTCAGCTTATTTTATTTATTGAATATTATTTGAATATTCATTTGAGGATCTATGATTCCAATTATTTGCTGAGATATATTCTTTATTTTATTAAAGAATAAGGTGTCGATAATCAAACTTATCTTTGATGATTCAAATAAAGATAGTACTTTCGTATAAGTATATCTTTGGTTAATTAATACTCATTTCAAGTATAAGTTTTACAACATCTACTTCAATTATTTTTATAAAGATTATTCTTTATGGGAATATTATTTAAATAATAATATTAAGATATATTTTTTTTATATATTGGGACTGATTTATTAAATCAGCATCACTCCGAACATTCTTAAAAATGTTTTGCGAGTCTTCAAAATGATTTTTAAAAGTTAGAGCGGATCCCAAAACTCATTTTTATATTTAAGATCCTCCTTTCGAAGGGGATTTAAATACTCGCTCAAAACCTGAGGGATCCGGCTCTGTGGTGTGTTTTATATTCGCAACAAGGTTGCTGTCTTGATAAAAGAATTTTGATTACTTACCCAACACTCGGGAAGTAAAATTCTTGGAACAAGTTAATCCATTAACAGGCATCGCCTGGGAAATATCGGTGAATTTTCCTTTCCAACTAGATAGGACTTCTTGGTGGAGCCGTATCAACAAGTTTCTACTTGGGGAAAGGGGGGACGAGCTTTACGTTTCAGAGTCATGGATTTCATCTGAACTAGGAGTGGCGTAAGTGGTCGAGTGGCGCCGGCCCAGCCTTATTATATTGGCCCATAATGGCCTGGAAGTTCCGCTAAGACGGTCCATTCCTTAGGAGTCCAGTGTTCGGTTGACAAGTAAATCCGACAGGTTCTCCTCTACATGTAGAAAATGGTGGGGTTGTACTACTACGACTGATCATCGTAAGTGGTCTTCCTGGCGCGGCAAACTCCCGTAATGAGTTCATCATCCAATTGGATATTTCTGCAACACTACCCAGAGCACTTCGATAGAAAGGCTACGGTTGGGCGATTGTTGAGTGTTGGCAGGGTCAAGTTTTCAAAATGATGTTTGCATCAAATGAAGTATCTCATAACTTCATTTTATTTTGATGATATTTTAAAGATTGAATCTATTCAAGTATTATCGTGTAGTCTCATCTATGTGATGAACTTTTGAACTAATTATAACTTGAACGGTGGTAGTTCAAGTAGTATTTGGAAAAGATATAAGTATATTGGAGTATCTTGTATCTTCATCTTTTAAACTTATATCTAGTAAATGATTATCTTATGCATGTCAAAGATTTTCAGAAAAATGTTGAGACAAGGTTAGATATATGAGTTCACCTTGCAACGATAGTTTTATACAGTTATAAACTGGAACTCTGTGTATATTATGCATGGAAGAGGATTTCCAAGATTTTGAAAAGTATATCTGTATATATACTGAATATTTTGCGACTTCATCGCATTAAGATATCAAACTTGGTTCATTTCTTCTTGACCAAGACTTTCATGAGTACTATGAGAATGCTCATATATTGTAAATCATTATACATATTATTTTGGTGGGCTTGTTGCTCACCCTTGCTTTCTTCTTTCATCACACAACAACAGATAGAAAAGATGAACAGGACCAAGCTCCCGATTCGCAAGCGATCAGGAAACGTTCCGCAGTTTCCTATAGGTGTTGATGTCGCTGTAGCTGAGGTAGGAACTACCAATAGGCTAGGCTTTCAAGTTTTGATGTACCAGACTTATGTATCTTTATCAATTATAATAATGGCAAAGAAATGTAAATTTATTCAGAAACCCTTTTAAGGTGTATTGGCTTATAATTGTGGAATAAAACGACTTGTGATTATTTTTGGATATTCATCTCTGAGACTATAACTTGTGGTGTGTGTGTTTATTGTGGGGTCACAGTACAGAGTAGTTGATTGTTTACTAAGATTGGGTGTTATTAAGGGAAATGGAACTCGTGACAACCCGAATCCCCGACCCCGGATTTGGGGGTGTTACAGAAATGGTATCAGAGCTAAGCGTTATAAACCTCATAGATAATGTGACATAAAGATAATAAGTTCACTAAGATAATAAGAACTCTTGCCAAGTTCATAGTCGGGCTACCTAACGTAGTACTGACAGTTAAAACCCTTACGGGAACCCTTATAAATATCATGATAGTAACATAGTTCGTTCTCGTATAGGGCAGCGGGGCACCGAACCCTGAGGTTCAGGAGCATCAGCATGAGGATGTTTTATTACAAGTTGGAGATCAAATTGTGAATCCGATAGAGTACCCTAATGAGGGACCGGATGAGATTCATATTGAGAATGTTGCGGTTGAGGATGTTATTCCGGAAAGGATTGTGGCTGAGGAGGATCTCATGGAGGATCCTGATGAGAATGAAGAGAGGACCGCTGAGGAATTGATGACCGTAGTCAGGGCGACTACCAGAGCAAGAATGGCCGCGAGGGTGGCACTAGAGGATGAAGAGTTACCAAGGGCACAAAGGTTAATGAGGGCAGAAGGAGTGGGGCCTTCCACGACCCCAATTATACCAGTATCAGACCCTCTTCCAGAGGTTCCTGTAGACATCCATGAGGTTCCACCAATTCCTGTTCCCTCCCCTGTACAGAGCCCATCACCTACTGAGGAAATGCCACCTTTATCTCCTGCATCATTGTCACCTGATACCGTGCTTGGTTATCCGTTTGGATCTCCTGGGTCTGCGCCACCTGCACCCCATGGACTGCTAGATGCTACCACTCAGGCTTCTCTTATCGCCAATTATCACATGACTTTGGGTGGCCTGTCCGAGGCCCGTAATGTTAGGAGTGATCTGTTGGATCGACTTACTGCACCAAGGATTGAGGGCGGGGTACTTCCGGCAGGATTAGCTCATAGCATGGAAAGGATTGAGGCTACCACCCGTGTTACAGCTAGAGGCCATCTTGAGGGTCAGATTGATCCAGCTCTACTTGCAACTATCTTAGACCTCATCACCTCTGTGATGGAGCAGGTTAGGGATGTCGTGCGTGCCCGCATTTCTTGATCCATGGTAGTGTGCAGAGCCAGAGCAATCAGACAACGGTTTCATGTAGCACCGCTTTTGGAGGATTAGCCTAAGTTATGAATGATTAGTTTTAATGACTAGATGATTATCTATGGTAGTACTTTTGGGTTAGAAGCAATCAGATCACATGATGTAATTCTCTTTAATGTGTTCAGTTGTTGTACCCTCGAACAAATGGTTATGTATATATTCGTTAATCTCAGTTCAGATCAGTTTGTTTGTGATAAGATCACATTGTTAATTGCTCTATTAACACTTAAGAGAGTGTCATGAAGTTTATCGAACTTGAGAATTCATAATTTGCAATCGTGCAAGGACTGAACGAGGGAAAGACTTAAGCAAAGTAAGTAAGACAAATATCTGGAGATTCTTAAAAAAAAAATCCAAGTAATATGCCCCCACAAGGAATAAGATTAGGGGAAAACCTTGAATGTGATAATCAGGGAGGTCGTAATTAAGATATAAGGAACCCAAAATATAATAAAGTGGAAAATGAGGATTTTAAATTTAAAGATGACCCCAATTATGGGGAGTAGGAAGAAATATTTAGACTGAGAAAACAGAAGTTGAGCGAGATAGGGAGACCCGAGACGGTACTCCTATACGGAAATTCATGGACCTGTCTAAACAAAACTTATACTTTATTCCCAACCACCACCTTGAGGGAAACAATGTAGTGGGAAATCCTTTCAGGACCTTTAAGTCGCTAAACTCTCAGAGTTCCAAGGAACGAGCTGACCCAGCCGAGGCAAGAGCCTGGATAAAGGAAATAGAGGAATCATTTGAGATTCTGAATGATTGACGAATCACAAAAGACTGTTTTTGTCACTTACCCTCCTAAGAGAGAGACCACCCGCTGGTGAAAGGCCAAGGAAGGCACGAAGCAAGAGATTATAATAAACTGATTTAAGTTCAGTCAATTGTTTTCGGGAAAGTACTTCCCAAGGTTATGGAGGTAGTGTAAAAGCTTTAGAGTCAGAACAAAGGCAGATGAGTATGATGAATTATGAATCTAAGTTGTAAAAGTTATCAAGATTCGTTCTGAGGACACGAATCCAGAATGACGGGATGTTTGAAATCAATGCTCTGTTGTGTTGGTTCATAAAATAATGATAAGAGAAAGGAAAATAAAAAGAAACTGAAGTGGAAAGGAATATAAAGGCAATAGAGTTTGAGGTATGATAAGGGAGTTGGGTATGAGGAAACCCTAAAGACTCGTAGCAATAGAAATAGAAAAGTATGCATTCGTCAGGATGAGGGTGATTCACCATGAGTTAAAATTGATGGTTGAGGGTATAAGAGAAACATATATTTTATCCCCTGTAAGTTGGGAGGATTCGAGGAAACCTTGAGATAGTTCGAAGGATAAATAATGAGACGAGGATAGACTGAGGAGACAAGAAAGTAAGAAATAAGGAAAAAATTGGATGAAGGAAGTGACCTTCAAGAATGTGAAGTGTAAGACCGGTGGCTTGATACCCAGAAAGGGAGACGCCATGTATGAAAGATATCCCAATATTGAGGTGACTATTGAGGTAAACAACAAAAGTAAATAAGGAATTATTAAGAAGAGGTTCACGTTGAACACGACCAATATCTTCCAGAACATCCTTGTTATCGTTACCAAATTAGGCAAGAAAAGCGGATAACCGTTGTTATCTTTTGGAGGCCATATTGATTGACCTCATTTTGAATACAGATGTTATTGTGAAACTAGGCATATACTATCGAGGTGGGAATGATTGAATAAGACACCCTTATCTGGGATATATGACTTGATTTATCCATGGAAGGATGCATGTACCTTTTAAAGGTGGAATTAAGGATAGAACATCGGTAACTTAAAACGAATCCTAGGGGAATGCATAAAGGTTGGCATTTCACCCTTAATAGGGATAGTATGAGTTTTGACAGTATGAATTGGAAAGGATTAAGGTAATAACAACCTTTAAGAATCAGTGGAGAAATTTTTTCAGAAGTATATAAACAATGATTCTGGTATTAATAAATGGTATCTTGATATGCCCTGTATCTAGGGAATACAGGAGGAACGATTCAAGGATAACCTTAGAGGTTTTACAAGGAGAAAGGTAATATTCAAAATTCTCAAAAATAGAAATGTTGATAAAGGAAATATGACGTAATTATAATGATGCCAAGTGGGGCACGTGTTAAACCACGAGAAAGTATGGATCGAACCAGTAATGGTCGAAATTGTTCAGGGCAATTAGGACTTAAGATAAAAGATGTTCTAAGTATGATTGAGAGTCAGTCGTGACAGTGATTAACCTCTAAAGACGGGGGCAATAACTTATGGAAAAATGGTGATTTTTTTTTACTCATCAGATTTTAAGGAAAACATCTTCACATAAGCTGTGATTGAAATGAGGTAGAAAATTTATTTGGAGGTGGTTAAAATGACATTGACTGTAAGGAAATTTTACTATCAGGAAAGGCCAAAGAGGTGGCCGACACTTTAAAGGTAAGGGGATAATTATAGACGCTTGTGCCAAAGGAATACAGTGATGATGGTTAAAGCTATGAAGGTTGTATTATGGTTTGGAAGATTGACATTCCTTCTGATGACTGTGCAATACCCAACCGTAATAGTAGTTGGTAAAGGTTTAATTCGTGTAATCGCCATGAGCGGGCTATCTATCTCAGAAGATACTATCTTGAGATAAGACAGGACCATGTTTTAAAAAGGACTAGACGAACCCTTGAGTTAAGTCTTCTATTTAAGGCGTACGATTAAGAATGGTATTAACCTGCTATCGTTGCTTTGATTGAAACTCTTCTGCAATTTTATCTGCTTCATGTCATGTATGTACATCAGGATCTAGAGTGTTCTTCATGAATCATGAATGGAAATTATGTTACCTCCTTAGGAGAATTCTATACGACATGTATGGACTCCGTATGGTTAGATATTAAGATTTCATGGGAAGTGAATGACGACAATAGGTCAGTGGTGGACCATAGTAATGCAGCAATGATTCTGTGAGTAATGAGCTGATTACAACCGTGAGAGTTGTATTGGAATGGATGTTGAGATTGAGTACCACTAATCGGGTCGTGGTAGTGTATACGTTATCATTGATAGACTAATTAAGTAGAGTATCTACCTATTGAATATTTATTCCCTCTTATGAAAAGAGAGTCGTATTACTATATGAGGAAGGTTGCGGTGCAAGCATAGAATTATAGTAACGATGATGTCTAGAATGAGATCCCATATTCGATTTTCGATATCGAGGGAGTTTCAAAGTGATTGTGTATAAGCTCGAGGAAGAGCATGGGTCCATAGAATGATGGACGGAATAGCAAAAATATTAAGGCATGTGAAATACGATGCTATAATACTTGATGTTGATATAAATACATATATGTTTTGTTCTCCTATGACAAACCTCTATAGTTCAGAGGTAGATTCCAAGCCAGATATTTTATGGCAATAAAATTTTTTACGAATATACAATTCTCTCCAGTTCGTTCTTTTCTCTTCTTTTCATTTCATGTAAGCTGAGAAGAACAACCCTTCCAGAAGGGGAGGTATTGTCGAATGACTATCTATCTGTGTGATAGAAGCCTAGTAGGATACCATCTATTGTTTAATTGCTTGTCAAGTACTAAAGGCTGGCCACCTTCTGTACTAACTATGCGATATAACAAGTGTTCATGATCATAGTAATCTCTCAATAAATTCTTTTACTTCTATATGAAGGACTAAGCTTTCGAAGATAGAAGCAGCTGAAAAAGGAGTAGTAAAGTTGTGGTGGTATTCGGAATGGAAACACATTCGTGATACTAAGGTTGACGAGGTTATTAAAAGGTTATAGAATGCTAACGAGCAAAAGTATAACCAGTATAATATTAGGAACGGAAGGTAGTAGCGATTACGAACTGGAAAAGAATGGATAGTGAGAAGCAAAAGCTATAATGCTAGAAAGTATGATGAGAGCCGGTGCAATAGACTTGAAAGAATTTGGAATGATCACTTAACGCGGATTAAGTTATCTCACGATAATCGATCGTATGTCAGTATCGAGGTATCGCCTTATGAGATCCTTGAGGGAAGACAATGTCGATCTCCCTTATGTTAGGATGAAGTTGTAGAGCGCAAGATGCTCGGACCCGCAGTAGTCCAAAGGACCAGGGATATAATAGATCTAATCAGAGGACGGCTGGTAGTAACCCAAGATGGACATAAGAGGTATGCTGATTTGACTCAAAAGGACAAAGAGTATGAAATAGGGGACCTAGTTATGTTATAGGTATCCCTTGGAAAGGATTGATGAGGTTCGGAAAGAAAGGAAAGCTAAGTCTACAATTTGTTGGACCCTTGGATATATTAAGACGTTTTGGGAAGTTAGCATATGAGCTAGCCCTACCCCCGAACATGTAGCAAGTCATAACGTGTTCCACGTATCAATGTTAAGGAAGTATAATTCGGATGCCAGATAAATAGGGGCATATGAGCACATAGACACGCAACCCGACGTAACCTATATGGAGCAACCAGGAAGGGTTATAGAGTAAAAAGAAACAAGTGCTTAGGAGAAGGGTTATTAAACTAGGCAGAGTTTGGTGGTAGGACCACAATGTGGGAAAATTTACTCGAGAGTTAGAAAGTGCAATGCTAAGAGAGTATCCCTATTCATTTTCTATCTGATTCCGGGACGGAATGCTTTTAAGGAGGGGAGACTGTAATAACCCCAATTTTTGGAAAATTTTTGAAACCCTTATGAATAGTGTTTTTGCTGAATGAGAAAACTTTTCATGCCACACTATGCAGGGGTTCTGTTATGGATATTATGAGATTTTATTAGTACTCTATATGGTATATAAGTGTATGTAAAGATCGTCAGAATCCAACTCCGAACACTTTGATTTTTCCCGGAAATCCACTAGATACGGAAAGAATTGAGTATAAGGTAATAGGATAAAAAGGATTTAAATTAAAAGATTATAAGAGAGGATCATAAAAGGAATATAATGTATTGAGAAAGGTTAAGGAAACCCAAGTAATAAGATCCCGGGTATGATCCCTCAAACGAGAAACGAGAACGAAAGTTAAGCGAACCGTATAACAGATCAGCGGTCATTAGGCAAACAATTAGAAGCTAATCAAAGGGATTAGTGGGGATGATGTCATCAAACCAATAGGAAGAGGACAAGGAGGGAGGGTGACATCACTTGATGATGTAGGCATGACATGGGGGGGGGGAGGAAGTGTGGTTGAATGATAACCACACAAAATCAAGGTTAATTAGGTAATTAACCTAAAACAAATCAAAATTCAACCAACCAAGCCAAACATTTCATTTTCACCAAACAAAATACAAAACATTTCATTTCTTCCAAGCTTGCTCTCGGCTTCTTGCTTTTCCAAAGGAAGAAAAAAATCAAAATCAAGTTCCAAGCATTGTTAAATCACAAGGTAATTACCTAAGGTTCCTTGTACATAGATATGGATATCCTATAAGTTTAAGCTTCTAATTCCTTCACAATCTCTTCCAATAAATCATGGAAGAAGATGGTGAATAGTGTTTTTCAAGAACTAAAATTTTTGTTCTTGAAGTTTTGTTTAGTTTAAGCTTGGATAAGGACTTTAAGGGTGATTCCAAGCCATTTTCTTGATTCTCCACTCTTCAAGGAAGGTATAAACTCCAAACCCTAGCTTTAGTTTTGAGTAATTAGGAATGAATATGATTGATATAGTATATGTGAAGCATGATGCTTGTTTGTTTAAAGTTTGGTTGAGTTTGTAGAAATTAGTTGGTTTTGTGGTGTTTTTGGAGTTGTAAATCTTGATAATTAGTTAAAGAACTTAAGTAAAGCTTTTAGTTCATGTGGGGAATAAGTATAAATTGTTAATGTTGAGTTGTTTGGGGTGTTATGATGTAGTATGGATGGAGTTTTGATTTGGTTGTGATTGTGGATTGATTGGTGGTTGAATTGGAATGGTATAAAATTGGGAAATCGCGTAAACATAGCCGTCGTAATGTCCGATTTACTTTAGACTGCTTTTGTACATAACATTAGGACCCGAGAACTCCCTGCTAGGTTTTGACCATTACCAGTTTTAGATAGTTCATGTTACGAGCTTCGTTTTGATATGTGGTTCGTTTGATTCCGATGTACGGTTTAGGAGAAACGGCCGTTTTAAGTAACGACGTTTCGCGAACGAACCATTACCCCTCGCCTTACTTTGAAACATAGGTTAAAGACCTTAAGGGGTTAAATAATGTATGAAACAATTATCTTAAGTGTGTTAAGCAGTTGGTAAGACACTCGCGAAGGAATCACCTTAAAACTCGTAATGGTTAAATTATTAAAAATGGTGGAGTCGAGGGTACTCGAGTGACTTAAGAGAATCAGTAAGCGCAAAATGAGCGTTAGAGTCTAATTTGGTTAAAGTATAGATTTACAAGTGACTTTGGTTTAATTCCAACTCACATGTTGTTTATAGGTTACCAGACTCGTCCCAAGCCATTAATAACCCTCAGTCGCTCAGGCAAGTTTTCTATCCGTTATACTGTTGTTGTGATGTATACACTTGTATATGCATTATCTTGTGATAGATGCATGATGGTTAAATTAGCAAATTCTTACGATATATTGTAGCATGTGATATGGTACATATGCATGCCTGTTTCGTATTCTTGCCATATATATCTGTTGGTTCAGTTGATAATACCTATGCTAGAGAATAGCGGTAATTTGCATATACCCTTAGTATAGGGACCCAAAGGTGAAAATATTTTCTAAAACCGGGAGTCGAGGATCCCGAGTAGATTATATATATATATATATATATATATGGTTATAGTTTTCAAAACTATTAATTGAATAAGGTTTATTCGATAACTTTATATTATTTAATGAATATTATTTCGAATATTCATTCGAGGGCTTATGACTCAGCTTATTTATTTATTGAATATTATTTCGAATATTCATTCGAGGGCTTATGACTCAGCTTATTTTATTTATTGAATATTATTTGAATATTCATTTGAGGATCTATGACTCCAATTATTTGCTGAGATATATTCTTTATTTTATTAAAGAATAAGGTATCGATAATCAAACTTATCTTTGATGATTCAAATAAAGATAGTACTTTCGTATAAGTATATCTTTGGTTAATTAATACTCATTTCAAGTATAAGTTTTACAACATCTACTTCAATTATTTTTATAAAGATTATTTTTATGGGAATATTATTTAAATAATAATATTCAGATATATTTTTTTTTATATATTGGGACTGATTTATTAAATCAGCATCACTCCGAACATTCTTAAAAATGTTTTGCGAGTCTTCAAAATGATTTTTAAAAGTTAGAGCGGATCCCAAAACTCATTTTTATATTTAAGATCCTCCTTTCGAAGGGGATATAAATACTCGCTCAAAACCTGAGGGATCCGGCTCTGTGGTGTGTTTTATATTCGCAACAAGGTTGTTGTCTTGATAAAAGAATTTTGATTACTTACCCAACACTCGGGAAGTAAAATTCTTGGAACAAGTTAATCCATTAACAGGCATCGCCTGGGAAATATCGGTGAGTTTTCATTTCCAACTAGATACGACTTCTTGGTGGAGCCGTATCAACAAGTTTCTACTTGGGGAAAGGGGGGACGAGCTTTACGTTTCAGAGTCATGAATTTCATCTGAACTAGGAGTGGCGTAAGTGGTCGAGTGGCGCCGGCCCAGCCTTATTATATTGGCCCATAATGGCCTAGAAGTTCCGCTAAGACGGTCCATTCCTTAGGAGTCCAGTGTTCGGTTGACAAGTAAATCCGACAGGTTCTCCTCTACATGTAGAAAATGGTGGGGTTGTACTACTACGACTGATCATCGTAAGTGGTCTTCCTGGCGCGGCAAACTCCCGTAATGAGTTCATCATCCAATTGGATATTTCTGCAACACTACCCAGAGCACTTCGATAGAAAGGCTACGGTTGGGCGATTGTTGAGTGTTGGCAGGGTCAAGTTTTCAAAATGATGTTTGCATCAAATGAAGTATCTCATAACTTCATTTTATTTTGATGATATTTTAAAGATTGAATCTATTCAAGTATTATCGTGTAGTCTCATCTATGTGATGAACTTTTGAACTAATTATAACTTGAACGGTGGTAGTTCAAGTAGTATTTGGAAAAGATATAAGTATATTGGAGTATCTTGTAACTTCATCTTTTAAACTTATATCTAGTAAATGATTATCTTATGCATGTCAAAGATTTTCAGAAAAACGTTGAGACAAGGTTAGATATATGAGATCACCTTGCAACGATAGTTTTATACAGTTATAAACTGGAACTCTGTGTATATTATGCATGGAAGAGGACTTCCAAGATTTTGAAAAGCATATATGTATATATACTGAATATTTTGCGACTTCATCGCATTAAGATATCAAACTTGGTTCATTTCTTCTTGACCAAGACTTTCATGAGTACTATGAGAATGCTCATATATTGTAAATCATTATACATATTATTTTGGTGGGCTTGTTGCTCACCCTTGCTTTCTTCTTTCATCACACAACAACAGATAAAAAAGATGAACAGGACCAAGCTCCCGATTCGCAAGCGATCAGGAAACGTTCCGCAGTTTCCTATAGGTGTTGATGTCGCTGTAGCTGAGGTAGGAACTAACAATAGGCTAGGCTTTCAACTTTTGATGTACCAGACTTATGTATCTTTATCAATTGTAATAATGGCAAAGAAATGTAAATTTATTCAGAAACCCTTTTAAGGTGTATTGGCTTATAATTGTGGAATAAAACGACTTGTGATTATTTTTGGATATTCATCTCTGAGACTATAACTTGTGGTGTGTGTGTTTATTGTGGGGTCACAGTACAGAGTAGTTGATTGTTTACTAAGATTGGGTGTTATTAAGGGAAATGGAACTCGTGACAACCCGAATCCCCGACCCCGGATTTGGGGGTGTTACAACCTCTCAATAGGAATGTGCATGAAAATTACCATGCTAATAATAGACATATTGTTTATCATGATCCTCCTAGATTTCATGATAGTTCTAGGTATTATCAACCTCAAACTAGGCATTATGAATCTAGAAATTTTTATGTGCCTAATGATAAGTATACTATGCCTAGATTTTTCCATGAAAAATCAAATGTTATGTATGATGTACTAACCCCAGGACCCTCAAGACAAAAGGGTACCTATAAATTTAATTAATCAGTTTTGTAGGTTTGTCTTGCCGCAAAACAAGACATATGGTACCTTGATAGTGGGTGTTCAAGACATATGACCGGAAACTAGTCACTCCTGAACAACATTAAAAGAGTCACCGCGGGGAATGTAACATTTGGAGATAACAGCAAAGGAAACATTATCGGCATCGGAGATATCGGTAATGATAAAGTTAAGATTTCTGACGTTCAATTAGTCACCGGATTAAAGTATAATCTTCTCTCCATTAGTCAATTATGCGACAATGAATACAAGGTAATTTTCTACACTACTCATTGTTCAATTCTTGATAAATCCGGAAAGTTGGTCCTCACTTGCCCTCAAAATAAGAATGTATATACATGTGACATGAGCAAGCAAGTGAGCGTATTCCTAATCACTATAAATGATGATCCATGGCTATGGCATCGAAGATTAGGACATGCCAACATGAATTTGATAAAGAATATATCAACTAAAGACCATGTATGAGGTATACCTAAGCTAAACTATCATAAAGATCATACTTGTGAAGCTTGCGAAATTGATAAACAAATTCGAGCCTCTCACAAAGCAAAATTTATGGTATCTACCTCAAGACCTCTCGAGCTATTACATATGGATCATATACGCTGGTAATCGTAGATGATTATTCATGATTTACATGGACGGAATTTCTCAAAGCCAAAAGTGACGCTTTTGAATCCTTCTCTTCTTTATGTAAAAGGATTCAAAATCAATAATATAAAACCATAGTCTATATAAGGACTGATTATGGTAAAGAATTTAAGAATTCCAGTTTTACCAACTTCTGTGATGAACATGGCATCACACATAATTTTTCCGCTCCATATACTCCACAATCAAACGGAGTAGTTGAATGGAAAAATAGAACACTCCAAGAAATGGCTAGCACAATGCTAAATGAATATCTTCGACCTAAATATTTTTGGGCCAAAGCTATGTCAACGGCTTGCCATATTCTTAATCGGGTTTTGCTACGACCTATAAAGAAAAAGACTCCTTATGAGCTCTATTTTGGAAAAACTCCGAAGTTAAGCTACTTTCGAGTATTCGGAAGCAAATGCTTCATATTAAATTCAAAAGAATACCTTACAAAATTTGATCCGAAATCAGACGAAGGTATATTTCTTGGATATTCGAATAATAGTAAAGCTTATAGAGTTTTTAATCTAAAATCGCTCATGGTGGAAGAATCAATGAATGTGGCATTTGATGAAAGTAAACCACCCGCGAAATATAAAGATCTTGTTGACCAAGAAAATATTGAACAAAATGATATTGAAAATATTATTCCCAAAGCCTCGTGATACCTCTATAATTGGTACAAAATAGGTATTTCAAAATAATTAGATGAAAATGGAACGGTAGTTTGAAATAAAGCAAGATTAGTTGCACAAGGATATACCCAACTGAAAGGTATAGACTTTGATGAAACATATGCATCGGTAGCAAGAATTGAATCAATTCGAATGCTATTGGCTTATGCATGTCATAAAAATATCAAAGTATACCAAATGGATGTGAAATCTGCATTCTTAAATGGGATATTAGAAGAAGAAGTATATGTAAAACAACCTCTCAGTTTTGAAGATGCAAACCATCCAGATTATGTCTATAAATTATATAAAGCCCTACGGGTTAAAACAAGCCCCAAGAGCTTGGTATGAAAGGTTGAGCAAGTTCCTTTTAGAAAATAAGTTTAAAATGGGAACTGCCGATAAAACCTTATTTATGAGGCAAGAAATAGATGATATATTGCTCGTACAAATATACGTAGATGACATCATATTTGTTTCAACAAATGATGCACTATGTAAAGAATTCTCTGATAATATGAGTAAAAAATTCGAGATAAGTATGATGGGATAATTAAACTTCTTCTTAGGATTGCAAATAAAGCAATCTGATGAAGGCATCCATATCTCTCAATCAAAATATTGTAAAAAGATGTTGAAAAAATTTGAAATGGATAATGCCAAACCCATCTCTACTCCTATGTCTACATCCGATAAATTAACGAACCAAAAGAAATTTCTGTAGACACAAAGAAATATCGGGGAATGATTGGTAGCTTGCTCTATATCACTGCAAGTCGTCCTGATATTTAATATAGTGTTTGTAAGTGTGCTAGATTTCAAGTAGCAGCAAAAGAATCTCATTCATCCGTGGTAAAAAGGATATTGAGATATCTTAAAGGAAACACTGATGTTGGTCTTTGGTATCCAAAAGGAATACCATTTGACTTAGTATGTTTTTCTAATTCAGACTATATCGGGCATTTAGTCAACAGAAAAAGTACTAGTTGTACTTGTCAGTTTCTCGGTGGATGCCTAGTTTCTTGGTTTTCAAAGAAATAAAATTCCGTATCCATCTCGACAACAGAAGCTAAATATATAGCAGCTGCAAAGTGTTGCGCTCAAATATTGTGAATGAAGCAAATACTAGCTGACTATAATATAAAGTTTGATGTGATCTCAATCTTATATGATAATACGAGTGCTATTGATCTTAGCAAAAATTCCGTATTACATTCAAGATCTAAATATATAGATGTGAGACATCACTTCTTACGTGATCATGTCAATAAAGGCGATATAAAAATGACTCACATAGATACTGAGTTTAATCTCGCTGACATATTCATGAAACCATTGAATTTCGAAAGATTCACTAAACTCCTTCTGGATTTAGGAATGATGGAATCAATAAAATAGATAGACAATAAAAAGAAATCATATTATCTATCTTCTGGGTTTATTTAAGTCATCTCACGAAAAATATATTTTCCCGATCTAGTTGTTAAGTCTCGTGAATTCAGATTTGTCAATAAAGAAATTTATTGATCGGATTTAATGAGATCTTAAATAGCTCAGATTAATCGGGAAAATAAAACTTTTCCGAGTAAATACTTCTACTCAGTGAGATTTATAAAAGGCTTTTTATTCTCATAGGTTATAATTATATATAAATATACATATATTCTTATTATATATGGATATTTTGGAAAATATTTTTTACAAAAATATAAATATATATTTTTTGGATTAAATTTTGTATTGTATCAAGCCCAAACAGAAATACTCTCTGGCCCAATTCATTATATAAGCCCATATATATATTTTACAAATATATAAGTAAATATTTATTTTCAAAAATAAAACCCAATCCTCTTTTTAAATCCAGCCCAAATTATATTCAAAGCCCAACTAGTTATTATCTTCTAATCTGAACCGTCCATCATTAACCCTAACTCATCACAGCCATTGATTTCGGTTGATATATAAAGAAACACTGTTGTCAATAGTGTTGCAATCGGCTCATTTTCTTGACCTAAATATATTCTCTCTCGCCTCTTCTCCGTTTTCTCTGGCCTCTTTCTCTCTTTCTCCGAAACCCTAGATCTAATGCTCGATAATTTTTCAAATCTTCGATGAATTAAATACAAATTCTATACTTATATCATCTTTCGAACTCAGTTTATACGATTTTGATACATTTCTTTTGGGTTGGTAACATAAAAATGAGTTTGATGATAAAAATCGTCGATTTGTACATAAATTGGACGAGAATCATCAATTCAAACATTCGATTGATCAATATTATAGATATACTTTTATTGTTGTTTGATTAATCGATTTTCAAAAACCCTAACAAATTCTTGAAGTTAATGACAAAAGAAGACCATAATCAAAGTAATATCGAGTCATAGAAGGGGAAACACTATTTCATGTGGCAGAACTCGGGACTCGGAGGTTGACTCAGTCCGCGACTGAGTCAACCAGGTAAGACCTACTCGCCAGGCCAGGCGGTAGGCTAAGGTATGAGAATATTATTTAATTAAACTCTTTAAATTTATGAATATATGTGATTAAGTGTGTTTCAATTAATACTTTTACTTCGATGTGTGAAAATGATGTGATAAAGGGTTTTGAGATGTGAAAATTCGAAAATAGATTATCCTGTTGAAGAAAGGTGTTTGTATGATTTATGTGAGCTGTGCATGTGCTTGAAAAGTTGTGTGAAATTCGAAATTGATATTCAAATTAATCATCAAGTGTGATTCAATTGAATCTAAAATACAATTAAATGCAGTCTATGTTTTCTTTGAAAATCAACATATGTGATGGCAATTTGAAAGATAACTTATGAACTTAATTGATTATGTCAACTGTGAAGTCATTGCGATTATCCTAAGACTATGCAAAACTGAATCTTGTGTGATCTATGTGCATTAATGCTAAGATATAGTATGACTGTATGTTGTGACATAATTTGAATTCAGATAATATTGATACTAATATCAGAATAAATCCTAGTGAAAAATTGAACCTTAATTGTCAATTCTTAAATGATAAAATGTGATTCAATGTATGATAAATGATAGTCTTGCTTGCTTGTTTGAACTGGACTCTTTATATGTTATCTATGATTGTCCTTGATAAATTCTTGATTGTTGAAAATCTACCTGATTAACCTATATTTACTAAGATATTAATTACTAATTAGTCTGTATAAGTATGTGCCCTAAATTGTATTAATAAAAGCTCTTCATATAGTAAACAATTTATTTACATATCTAAACACCTTAATATATGCAAGCTGTCCTGATTACTATTTTGAGCTGAATACTATGTATCTAGATAAGAACTGTCTTGTTAACTTCAATCTCTACTTGTCTATTGAAAGTTGTACTAAGTCTATGTGCATCATACTTAATTGATGTTAGATATATTTGATAATGTCATGTCTAATATGATTTATGTTTAGTTTTCAGATCTTACTTGAACAGGACAAATCAGTACTTAACTGAAATCAACACTTATACTGAAGTCAGAACTTAAGTCATCAGTACTTAAGGATCAGGAGATATTTATCAGGAGATAATATCAGGACCTAAAGGAAACTTTCAGATAAGGAAGGCGGCTGATTGAAAGGAAAGAAGATCAAGACGAATGTAAGAAGAAATATGCATGAAGAAGGAATTCTATGAAGAATGGAATACTTGGAAGAAAAGATAACTGATTGATATATTTTAGGAAGCAGAATTATATTCCATATCAATTAGCGATTATCTTGTAACTGTGTGATATATAAACACAGACATAGGGTTTACACTATAAGTGTTATCGTTATCGAGAATATTATTCATTGTAACCCTAACAGCTCTCGTGATATTTGTTCATCACTGAGAGAGGACAGTTCCATATTGTAACAGAGTTTATTGCATTGAATAAAGTCTGTTTTCTGTTACTTGTGTTATTTGAATTTGATTTGATTGTGTTATACACTGTATTCAACCCTCTTCTATAGTGTGTGTGACCTAACAAGTGGTATCAGAGCAGATCTGTTAACACACAAACAGTTTAAGATCCAAAAATAATCATGTCTGAAGCAGAAACTCCAACCAAGCCCACCAAAACTGAAGAACCTCCAAAGACTCAAATCCACAGTCGATATGAGACCATTAGAGTTCCCATACTGAAACCATCTGAATATCACATATGGAAGGTGATGATGACTACGTTTCTGGAAGCTACTGATCCAGAATATCTTGACAGAATCCATGAAGGACCTCACAAGCCAACCAAACTCGCTGTTGCAGTTGCAGGTGAAGCAGCAAAGTCTGTACCAAAGGAGAAGAGTGATTACACTGCTGAAGATATCGCATCAATTGCTAAGGATGCTAAGGTACGACACTTGCTAAATAGTGCCATTGATAATGTAATGTCAAACAGGGTAATTAACTGCAAGACTACAAAAGAGATATGGGATGCGTTAGAGACAAGGTGCCAGGGAACTGATTCGATTAAGAAGAACATGAAGACAATACTCACTCAAGAGTATGAACACTTTGACTCAAAGTCTAATGAGTCGTTGACTGATCTATATGACAGATTTGTCAAACTCTTGAATGATTTGTCACTGGTTGATAAGGAGTATGATCTTGAAGATTCAAACCTTAAATTCCTGTTAGCTCTTCCTGAAAGTTGGGATTTGAAGGCAACAATTATAATTGACAACTATAATCTTGAAGAAACAACTCTTGATGAAATTTATGGGATGCTCAAGACTCATGAACTTGAGATGGAACAAAGAAGCAAGAGGAAAGGAGGAAAGTCAAGGACAGTTGCTCTTAAGGCTGAAGAAGAATACCCCAAGGCAGCTATCTCAAGGAAAGGCAAGGGAAAAGCACTCATCACAAAGTCTGATACTGAGTCATCAAATTCTGATAGTGATGATGACTCAGAAACTGAAAGCTTTCCTGAGATGGATGTTGATGAAGAGATGATGAAGCTGTGTGCTCTTATGGTGAAATGAATCACAAGGATTGCATACAGAAAATTTAGGAAGGGAAAGAAGTTTTCCAGGAAAGGTGCAAGTTCTGATAAGAAGAATTTCAGAAAGTCTGAAGGCAAAGGAGGAAAGTCTGACAGAGGAGATTACACAAATGTCAAATGCTACAACTGTGGTGAGAAAGGCCACATATCTCCTGATTGTAAAGAAAGTGAAGACTGACAAAGGCAAGGCTCTTATCACACAGAAGAAAAGCTGGACAGACACTTCAGATTCTGAAAGTGAGGAGAAGTATGCCTTAATGGCAAATGCTGATATGGCAAATGCTGATAGCAGTTCTGATGCTGCTGATTTAAAGGTACCTCAAACTACTTATGCCTTTCATACTGATGATATTAATGAGTTGAGAAGATATCTTAAAACCATGTTCATTAGTTATAGAGATCAGACTTTAACATGTGAAAGATTAACTTCTGAAAATCTTGCTTGTAAAAAGAGGAATGATTATTTAGAAAAAGAGTTAGTCATGTTCCATCAAACTCAGAAAGATAGAGATGATGCTTTCTATGTTAGGGATGAAGTACTTAAAATGAATGAAACTCAAAAAACTGAGTTAGAAAAGGAAAGAGAGATTATCAGGACTTGGCCTAACTCTGGCAGAACAACTCAGAATTTGTTAAGTAGTGGAAACTGGAAAGAGGGCTTAGGTTATGGAGATGATAAGAATGATAAAGGAACTATAAAAATTAAGCCTATAATTGTTAAACAAAAGCCAAAGTTAAAACCTGTTAAGTTTGTAGCTGTAAAGTCTGATACTGAGAAATTAGAAGTTAAAGAGGAATTAACTTCTGACAAACTAAAACAGGAAAAGACAACTGAAGTTAACGTAGGCTTAATGACAAAGAAGCAGCTTAAACATAAGCTAAAAGATGTTAAGAATGTAAACAAGGTACAGTCACCTAGGAAAAATAGGAATGGAAAGGAAGGTGTGAATAAAAGCAGTGATTATAAGCCTGTTCCTAATGCTCCTAGAAAAACATGTCATAACTGTGGAAGTTCTAACCATCAGGCTTCTTTTTGCAGGAAGAATAAGAACATAAACTCCTTACCTTCAAAGTCAGAAGTTAAGAGTCAGTCTGTTAGATATAGGCCACAAAATCCTTATTTTCATTGTGGTAGTTTATGGCATTCCATTTATACTTGTAAGGAATATCATAGTTTGTACTATGATTATTATCAAATAAAATCTTCTTTAAAGAAAGTTAACATTGTTCCTTCTAGTGTAAGTTCTGATACAAAGTCTGATAGTGTAAATGCTGATAAGAAAAATGTTAACATAAACTCTGATGCTAAATCCGCTGCAAATGTTAACAAAATTAATAAGGCCAAAGGATCCAAGCAAGTCTGGGTCCTTAAAACTAATTATTAGTGGTCTTTGTGATTGCAGGGCAACAGGAAAAATATCCTAGCTCTGGACAGTGAATGCTCAGGACATATGACTGGAAATAAAGCCATGCTATCAGACTTTATGGAGAAGGCTGGCCTAAGTGTTTCTTATGGAGATGGCAACATTGGAAAAACACTGGGATATGGCAATATCAATCTTGGGAATGTCATCATTAAAGAAGTAGCTCTGGTCTCAGGACTTAAACACAATCTGCTGAGTGTTAGTCAAATCTGTGACAGAGGTTATCATGTGGATTTTTTTGAAGAACACTGTGAAATTGTAAGTAAATCTACAGGCAAAGTTGTTCAGAAAGGATACAGACATGGTAACATTTATGAAGCCAAGCTTTCATCAAGTACTGATGGTTCTGCAATCTGTCTAATGAGTAGAGCATCAATTGAAGAAAGTTGGAACTGGCACAAGAAACTCTCTCATTTAAATTTCAACAATATAAATGAACTAGTCAAGAAAGATCTTGTGAGAGGACTGCCAAAATCAGTATTTGCTCCTGATGGCCTTTGTGATTCATGTCAGAAGGCTAAACAAAGAAAATCCTCATTCAAGAGCAAGACTGAATCATCAATTCTTGAGCCTTATCACCTACTACATGTTGATCTATTTGGTCCAGTGAATGTCATGTCTATTACAAAGAAGAAATATGCTATGGTCATAGTGGATGAGTTCACCAGATTCACATGGGTGTATTTCTTGCACACAAAAAGTGAAACTGCATCTATCTTGATTGATCATGTCAAGCAACTGGATAAATTGGTCAAAGATTCTATAAAGATCATAAGAAGTGATAATGGCACTGAGTTCAAGAATGTGACAATGGAAGAGTTTTGCAAAGACCATGGAATCAAGCAGGAATTTTCTGCTCCTGGAACTCCACAGCAAAATGGAGTTGTTGAAAGAAAGAATAGAACTCTTATTGAAGCTACACGAACTATGCTTGATGAAGCAAAGCTACCAACCTATTTTTGGGCTGAAGCTGTGCAGACTGCTTATTTTACTCAGAATGCAACACTCATTAACAAGCATGGAAAGACACCATATGAGATGGTGAAGAAAAAGAAGCCAAATCTGAAGTATTTTCATGTATTTGGATGCAAGTGTTTTATTCTTAAGACTCACCCTGAACAACTATCCAAATTTGATTTAAAAGCTAATGAAGGAATTTTTGTTAGATATCCACTTTCCACAAAAGCCTTCAGAGTCTACAATTTAAGAACAAGGGTTGTCATGGAATCTATCAATGTCTCCTTTGATGATAAGAAGATTACTGCACTTGAAGATTTCAATGATCATGATCAACTAAGATTCGACAATGAAGACTCAAATTCTGATATTAAAAATCCTGACAGTCTATGTAATAACCCCAAAAATTTTGGACTTTTTGAAACCCTGATGAATAGTAACTTTTGTTGATGATGCTGATTAAGGAAAATTATCAGACCACGATATATAGGAGTACTGTTATGGAAATTCTAAGATCGTATTAGTATTCTATAAAGTAAATGAGTGTATGTAAAGGTCGGTAGAATTCGAATTCGAACACTTTGATTTTTCCCGAAAATCCACCAGATACCGAAAGAAATGAGTATAAGATAACATGATTAAAAGGATTTAAATTCAAGGATTATAAGAGGGGATTATAAAAGGAATATAAAATATTGAGAAAGGGTAGGGGAACCCAAATAATAAGATCCCGGATATGATCCCTCGAACGATAAACGCGAACGAAAGTTAAGCAAACCGTATAACAGATCAGCGATCATTAGCCAAGTAATTAGGAGTTAATCAAAGGGGTTAGTGGATGATGATATCATCACACCAACAAGAGGAAGACAAGTGTAACAAGATGACATAATTAGATGACATAAGCATGACCAAATGGGAAGGGTTGGTTGGTTGATTGTGAGCCACACAATTTTTACCATGGTAAAAGGTTGATTAACAAACAAAAAGGAAGCAACCAAGCAAACACATTCATTTCTTCCCCCCATCTCCTTGCTCACGGTTTTTGAAGAAAAACAAGAAGAAAAATTTCCAAACCCAAGCTCCACTCAATCATAATTCAAGAGGTTTGTTTCCTGGGATTCTATATTTCATAACTAAGAAGAGCAAGTAGTTTGAATGCTTGAATCCAAGGTTTGCTAGCTCAAATAAATCATTTAGTTTAGGGTGAATAGTAACTTTCAAGAACAAATTTTTGATTCTTGATTTTATTTGTAAGGTCAAGATAGCTTAAGCATAGATCAAGGCTTCCATGGGCATTCCAAGGATCTTTCATTGATTAAAAGCTTCAAGAAGGTATAAAACTTCAAACCCTAGCTTTTCTTTTGAGTATTTAGGAATGGTTGTGATTGATATAGTATATGGGAAGCATTATGCTTGTTTGCTTAAAGTTTGGTTGAGTTTGTAGTGATTTTGATGGTTGAATCTTGGTTATTAGTTAATGAACCTTAGTATGGTTAGTAGCTTTTGTTGTGATTGAATGAATTGGATAAAACATGAAGTAATGGACTGATGTAGTGAGGATTGGATGGATTTTGGTTAGTTGTAAGTTGGTTTGTGATTGATTTGGAGTTGTATAAACTTTGGTAATCGCGTAAACATAGTCGTCGTAATGCCCGATTTACCTTAGACTGCTTTTGTTTTTAATATCAGGACCAGTGAACTCACTGTTAGGTTTTGACCATTGCCATGATTAGATAGTTCATGTTACGAGCTTCATTTTGATATGTGGTACGCTTGAATCCGATGTACGGTTTAGGAGAAACGACCGTTTTAAGTAACGGCGTTTCGCGAACGAACCATTACCCCTCGCCTTACTTTGAAACCTTGGTTAAGGCCCTTAAATGAATAATTGGAGTATGAAACAATTATGTAAAGTGGATTAGGCAGTTGGTAGGGTACTCGTGAAAGAATCGCCTTAAAATTCTTAATGGTTAATTTATTAAAAATGGTGGAGCCGAGGGTACTCAAACGACTTATGTGATTCGTTAAGCGTAGAAGTAACCATAAGCGAACATTAAGGTTCAATTGGTTAAAGTCTAGTTTCTTAAGCGATCGGGTTTTAATTCCGACTTATGTTGTTATTCATAGGTTATCGGACCCACTCTAAGCTTAAGTCTATCAGGGAAAACTCAGGCAAGTTTTCTACCCGTATAACTGTTGTAGTGATGTATATATGTATATGCATTATCTTGTGATATGTGCATGGTTATTATTAGCAAAGTCTTGCGATATATTGGAGCATGAGATATGATATTTATATGCATGCCTGTTTCGTAATCTTGATATCTAATTGTTGATTCAAATGCTTATAAGTTGCATAATACCTATGCTAGAGATAAACAGTAGTTGCGTATACCCTTAGTACAGGGGACCCAAAGGTGAACATTTTCTAAACCGGGAGTCGATGTTACCGAGTATAATATATATATTTATATATATATATATAAATATAGTTTCAAAACTATTAATCGAATAAGGTTTATTCGATAACTTTATTTTATTTACTGAATATTCTTTTGAATATTCATTTGAGGACTTATGACTCAGCTTATTTTATTTAATGAATATTATTTTGAATATTCATTCGAGGAATTATAACTCCGCTTCTTTTATTAAATAATATTCTTTATTTTATTAAAGAATAATGTTTCGATAATCAAACCTATTTTCGATTATTCAAATAAAGATCGTACTTTCGTATAAGTACATCTTTGGTTATTTATTATTCATTTCAAGTATGAGTCTTAAAACTTCTACTTCAATTATTTTTATAAGGATTATCCTTATGGGAATATTATTTAAATAATAATATTCAGATATCCTCCAACATATCGGGACTGATTTATTTCATTAAATCAGCATTACTCCAAACATTCTTAAAAATATTTTCGAGTCTTCAAAATGATATTAAAAGTTAGAGCGGATCCCAAAACTCGTTTTCAAATTTAAGATCTTCCTTTCGAAAGGGGATTTAAATACTCGCTTAAAAATTAAGGGATCCGGCTCTGTGGTGTATTTTATATTCGCAACGAGGTTGCTGTTTTGATAAATGAATTGATTACTTACCCAACGTTCGGGAAGTAAGTCCATCTAATTGAGTCGGCATAAGCGACAGGCCGGGGTACGGTCTATCAAAGTGTAAGTGGCTGGGTGGCAGTCCATCAACGTGTAAGAGGCTGGGTGGCGGTCCAGCACAAGGTCCTAATGCGGCCAGGGTGATGACCGGTGGGGGATTCGTCCATCTACTAGTAGAAAAGGTTACTTATTGGTATCTTTGCCTGATCAGCAAGATATCGGGTTTATGCCAAGGTTTTCTCCTTTCCAAATTCATTGGATATTGCAACTCTGTTTATAATTTTCATAACAGAGGTTTTCAAGGAGTGTATGAAATGTATATATATAGGTGTATATATATATATCGAGACTTAATGAAGTATCTCGTAACTTCATTATTTATAATGATATTTCAAAGATTGAATCTATTCAAGTCTTTTCTTGTAGTCTCATCTATGTGATGAACTTTTGAAACTGATGATACCTTGAACGGTGGTAGTTCAAGTAGTATCCGGAAAAGATATAAGTATATTGGAGTATCTTGTAACTTCATCTTTTCAACTTATATCTGGTTAATGATTATCTTATGCATGACAAAGATTTTCATAAAAACGTTGAGACAAGGTTAGATATATGAAATCACCTTGCAACGATATTTTTATACAGTTATAAACTAGAACTCTGTGTATATTATGCATGGAAGAGGACTTCCAAGATTTTGAAAAGTATATATACATATTACTGAATATTTTATGACTTGGTCGCGTTAAGATATCAAACTTGGTTCATTTTTACTTGACCAAGACTTTCATTAGTACTATGAGAATGCTCATATATTGTTAATTATTATACATATTATTTCAGTGGGCTTGTTGCTCACCCTTGCTTTCTTCTTTCATCACACAACAACAGATAGACAAGATGAACATGACCAAGCTCCCAATTCGTGAGTGGATAGGAAATGTTCTGCAGTTTCCTGTAGGCGTTGATGCCGTTGTAGCTTAGGTAGGAACTACCAATAGGCTAGGCTTTCAACTTTTGATGTACCAGACTTATGTATATTTATGAATTGTAATAATGGCAAAGAATATGTAAATTTATTCAGAAACCCTTTTAAGGTGTAATGGTTTATAATTGTGGAATAAAATGACTTGTGTTATTTTTGGGTATTCATCTCTGATACTATAACTTGTGGTGTGTGTGTATATTGTGGGGTCACAGTACGCAGTAGTTGGTTGATTATTAAGATTAAGTATTATTAAAGGAAATGGAACTCGTGATAACCCGGATCCCCGACCCCGGATTTGGGGGTGTTACAGTCTAAATCCTGATACTGCAAACTCTGATGGATTAAACTCTGATGTTGTTGAAACTGTGGTGACTACGCCAAAGGAAGATGCACCTATACAGAGGGAGCATACTGAAGATACAACCACATCTCAAGAAGCATCAGAACATACAACTGGCTCTTCAAGTTCTGATTCATCAAGTTCTGATAAGCCAAGTTCTGATAGTTCTGAAAACTTAAATTCTGAAGGATCCAACTCAGAGAGCATAGTTTCAGGGGGAGCATCAGAAAATGTTGATGAAGATGGCATGGATCATGGGGGAGCATCCAGTTCTAGAGAAAACCTTCCATCTGCAAGGAAGTGGACTAAATCACATACACCTGACTTTATAATTGGAAATCCTGATACAGGTGTCAGAACTAGAACAACTACTTCAAGTGAATGTCTTTATAATTCTTTTCTTTCTCAGACTGAACCAAAGAAAGTGGAAGAAGCTCTTCAAGATGCTGATTGGGTGCAAGCAATGCAGGAAGAGTTAAATGAATTTGAAAGAAACAAAGTCTGGACCCTAGTGCCAAGACCAAAGAACAGATCTGTTGTTGGTACAAAGTGGGTGTTCAGAAACAAAACTGATAGTGATGGCATAATTACAAGGAATAAAGCAAGGTTGATTGCAAAAGGATATTCTCAACAGGAGGGAATTGATTATGATAAAACATTTGCACCAGTTGCTAGATTGGAAGCCATAAGGATATTTTTGGCTTATGTTACTCACAAAAAGTTTACTGTCTTTCAAATGGATGTGAAAAGTGCTTTTCTCAGTGGAGAATTGGAAGAGGAAGTATACGTTGAACAACCTCCAGGCTTTGTAGATCTCAAATATCCAAATCTTGTCTACAGGCTTGATAAAGCACTTTATGGCCTTAAGCAAGCTCCAAGAGGATGGTATGAGACTTTAGCTCAGTTTCGTCTGGAAAGTGGATTTAATGGAGGAACTATTGACAAAACACTGTTCTACCTCAACCATGGAAAGGACTTACTTTTGGTTCAGATATATGTTAATGATATCATCTTTAGTTCTACAAATGACAGACTTTGCAAGAAGTTTGCCAAACTGATGCAGTCAAGATATCAAATGAGTATGATGGGGGAACTTAGCTATTTTCTGGGCCTTCAAGTCAAGCAGAATGAAGAAGGCACTTTTATTTGTCAAACCAAGTACACCAGAAATTTGCTGAAGAAATTTGGAATGCAAGATTGTTCAAGTGCATCCACTCCCATGGCCATTGCAACAAAATTGGATAAGAATACTGGTAAATCAGTAGATATTACTGATTACAGAGGTATGATTGGCTCTCTACTCTATCTAACTGCTAGTAGACCTGATATCATGTATGCTACCTGTCTTTGTGCAAGATTTCAAGCAGATCCAAGAGAACCTCACTTAACAGCTGTGAAAAGAATTTTCAAGTATCTTAAGGGAACAGCTGATCTGGGATTATGGTATCCTAGAGAATCAGACTTTAAAATAATAGGTTACTCATATGCAGATTTTGCAGGTTGCAAAATTGACAGGAAAAGCACAAGTGGAAGCTGCCAATTTCTTGGAGGCAGATTGGTTTCTTGGTTCAGCAAGAAATAAAAGTCAATTTCCACATCAACTGCAGAAGTAGAGTACATTGCTGCAGGAAGCTGTTGTGCACAGATTCTTTGGATGAAGAATCAGTTACTGGATTATGGGTTAACATATTTTAAAATCCCTATTTACTGTTATAATCAAAGTGCTATTGCTATGACAGGTAATCCAGTTCAACACTCAATGACAAAGCACATCAGCATAAGGTACCACTTCATAAGGGAACATGTGGATGAAGGTACAGTGGAATTGCACTTTGTTCCAACAGATCAACAACTAGCAGATATCTTCACAAAACCACTGTGTGAAGTTACTTTTACAAGATTGGTAAATGAACTTGGAATGGTTTCAGGTTCTTTCTCTAAATCTGCTTAGCTTTTGTTCTGATGCATCAGACTTTATGATCAGTATTTACAGATATTACTATCGTTGTGTATTCTGTGCTTAATTGAAAATTGCTTAAGTACTGATTGTTGTCTGATGTGAATTTCCAAACTCTGATAGTGATATGAATGTTTCTGTAATTATTCAATCCAATGAGGATAAATATGCTAGATGTTGACCTAGTAATCTTTAATATACTAACAAATCCCATGTTTGAAGTAATTGTTTATGTGGAAATCTATTGACACAAGCAAATTCTGATATTGAGCTTAGTTAAGTTTACTTTGTTTATCTTATTACTAAGTCAAAAACTAGAATAATGCTTCTTATCTGTTAAGTTCTGATGTTAGTAAATCTGGTGAATGTACTAAGTGCTGATAAGCCTCACTTATCAAAAGAAAAGGAAAATAATAAATATCAGGTACTCCTTTGAGATCTAGAGTTAAAACTGTGGAAGGGAAGACCCAAGTGCATTGCTGGTATTAAGTAATATGCATCAGAAAAGCAAAAATAAATATTTTTCTTGGTGACTTTTCATACTCTATGTTTACTGGAGAAATACTCTGATAATAGCATAAATTCTGATACGCAGTCGTGACTCACTTACACTGAGAAGCCACTGTAAAATGGAATTTCAAAAGATGCATAAAATGGGCACAAAACAGTTGAGGTGGACTCATGCATGAACTTATTCTAAAGTAGACTTCAGAATCATGACAGATTTTTAGCAAAGTTCTTAGTTATGCCTTATTTTTAAGATGAACTGAAGTGAATCCGACTTTAATCCTTATCTGATATTTAGCTTACTGCACACACACACTCCATATGAATGATGAAAATTACTGTGGTGATAAATGAGGTTTGAGATGAACAGTTTATGCGTCAGATTGCATAAATTCTGAGGACAAGTTATGATGGAAGTTCTGATGAATAATTTATGAAGAAATGAAATCAGAATTTGTGTGACCAATTGCAAAAATAGGCATTCATTTTTCGAGTTAAGAAATCATGTTCTGATGACTGTTAAGTTCTGATATAAATCTAAGTTATGATATTACACTATGATTCTTTACTTGACTTATCTGTGTTTAAAATCTGAAACAGTCTTATTTAAAATCAGAATTTGTTTGGGTGAGATATCAACGGTCAATACAATTAGGGTTAGTGGTACACGTCCATGCACAGTAATTTTTACTTGTTTCATGTGCGCACTAAATCCTGTTTTACACTTCCAATGGCTGTTTTTATTCTCATCAGTCTAGGGAGACGAGGTAGAATTATTTCTACCTATAATCATTAAATTTTCCTTGCGTCTCCAGACATTCCATTGGCTATATAAACCAACACTTCATTCCAGCCAACAGATCTCTCATTTTCTCACAAACTCACTCTCGTCTTATTCTTATCACCCAAATGGCTGCGTTTGGCTGGTTTTACAATTATGGTACTGAGACAGTACATGTTTTTCTCAATGGAATTCCAACTTCATACCATATCAACAACATCCCTCACAATCTCTAGATTCAATTTCCAGAGATCATTATGTTGGATTTTAATCACAGCGGGGCATGGCAAAACACTTTTACACACATAAAATCCAAATAAAAGCATATAAATCGTGGTAAAAATTCGAGGGATCGTGTCTAACCTTTAAAATAATTCGGAGACAACGATCAGAGATCCTTAGCAGTTGCTCCTCAAGTGTGAAGCACTCCACCGGTATCTACCAAGAAAATGATGTTAAGGAGGAGGAAGGAGGTGGAGAGAATTGGGTTTTCCAAACTTTTTGGATTTTTGGGGTTCGAATAAAAATAGGGTCTATAATAGTATATTTATAGGCAAAATTTTCAGCTGAAATTTTCCCATAAATATTATTATTATTATCCCATTTATTATTCTCATTAATAATTAAAACACCTTTTAATTATTAATTCTTTTTCTAAACACTTTAGAAATAATTCTCTCTCTTGATTTAATTTCCAAAAATTAAATCCTTAATTAATAATATTAAGAACTTTTCTTAATTAATTTAAAATCAATTAAATCTCATTTAATCAATTATTAATTTTGCCAATTAATTATTTATTTCACAAATAAATAATTATTAGCCATTATTAATTAATTCCTCCACCATTAAATCATTCTCTTTTTATGGTGTGACCCTGTAGGTTCAATATTAAGCCGATAGTAGAAATAAATAATAATAAAACTATTTTATCATTATTTATATAAATTCTCTAATTTATTAAATATGATTAATTAATTAATCACATTTATTCTACATCGTGAGGGATACTTCTCAGCATATCGCGACTATCCGCATAATATGAATTCACTGCTTAGAATACCAAGAACCTATTCAGTGAATAGTTACCGTACAATAAACTCCTTCTACCCTACAATGTCCCGATTAAATACAAGGCATGGATCTCGTGTCAAGCCTATCTAATTTAATCACTTGCTTACCATTTACTATGCGTAGTTCTATGCAAATTAGAAACTCCTTTCTAATTTCATTCACTCTGGCCAGAGATTCCTGAACTAGCATAAGTGGATCAGCCTTGAACATTCGCTTCCTTCACTGGAAGGGGTAGATCCTTTATTGATCATACACTATCTTCGTATATAAATTCCTATACCCAATAGAGCCCTAATAATTATCCCTGGAGACTAAGAACTAAACCAAAGCATAGTTCAGTGTACACAAGATGACTATGATGACCTCAAGTCTAAGGATACTTGTACAACTATCACTATGTGAACAACTGTTGACACGTGAGTGAACTCCATCAGTTGTTCAGCTGTGCGAGTCATGTTCAGTGAACTTATTCTATAATAAGCACCTAAATACTAGCTATAGTGTCACCACACAAATGTCTATGAGAACAGACATCCTTCATAATGAAGCAAGCATAGTATGTACCGATCTTTGCGGATTATTAATTACCAGTTAGTAATCCTATGATCAGGAACTATTTAAGTTTAGAGTTATCATCTTTTAGGTCTCACTATTATGATCTCATCATAATCCATAAAAAGCTTTACTCTAAACTATGGTATATCTTATTTAAACACTTAAATAGATAGAGCCCGTAATAAAAACAAAACAAGTCTTTTATTAATATCAATGAAATCAAAACAGATTACATAAAAAGTTATTCCTAAATCCTAATACATGATTGGACTTAGGACATATTCCTTTCAATCTCCCTCTTGTACTAAAGCCAATCACTCTGGTATCTAATACCCATCTTGTCTTTATGACGATCAAAGTGACTCTGAGAAAGTGGCTTTGTGAGTGGGTCTGCTACGTTGTTATATGTGTCAACTCTCTCGACGTTGACATCTCCTCTTTCAACAATCTCCCTAATCAGATGAAAGTGCCGCATGACATGTTTGGAATTTTTAGGAGACCTAGGTTCCTTGGCTTGTGCTATTGCTGCGTTGTTATCACAATACAACACAATAGGCTCTTCGACGCTAGGAACAACTCCTAACTCAGAAACAAATTTCCTCATCCAAACAGCTTCTTTTGCAGCCTCACTTGCAGCTATATATTCTGTTTCCGCTGTGGAGTCAGCCGTTGTCGACTGTTTGGAACTCTTCCAACTTATCGCACCACCGTTTAGAGTAAACACGTACCCTGACATGGATTTGCTATCACTCTCTAATTGAAAACTAGAGTCAGTATAACCCTCTATTTTCAACTCAGATTCACCGCCAAAAACAAGAAAAATGTCCTGATTCCTTCGCAAGTACTTAAGGATATTTTTCACTGCTTTCCAGTGGTCTTCACCTGGATTGGACTGATATCTGCTCGTCACACTAATTGAATAAGCAACATCAGGCCTTGTACACAATATCGCGTACATGATAGATCCTATTGCTGAAGCATAAGGAATCTTACTCATACGCTCTCTTTCCTCAGGTGTCTTAGGAGACATTTTTTCGGAAAGGGACACTCCATGACTCATCGGTATGAGACCTCTTTTGGAGTTTTCCATGCTAAACCTTTTAAGCACTTTCTGGATGTATGTACCCTGGGTAAGACCTATCATTCTTCTAGATCTATCTCTATAGATCTTCATACCGAGAATGTAGGATGCATCTCCCAAGTCCTTCATGGTGAAGTTCTTTGATAGCCATACCTTGACTGATTGCAGCATCAGTATATCATTTCCTATAAGAAGTATGTCATCCACATACAATACAAGAAATGTTACCGCGCTCCCACTAACCTTCTTGTAGACACATTGTAACACCCCCAGATCCGGGGTCGGGGATCCGGGTTATCACGGTCTTTCTTTCCACAATATCACTTCACTTAATTAATAATAAATAACCTTATGCTGTGACCCCACACTTACACACACCACAACCCGTTATAGTCTCAGAGATGAAATTTAAATAAGTACAAGTCTTTGAATCCACAATTTAAAAGTTATTACAACCCAAAATGATTACTTGATAAATTTACAGTTAATTGCCATTATCTGCCACAAGTTATAATCATACATAATTGATTCTCAAAAGTAGATGGTCTGATCTACAATAGATCTACCTCTGCAGCTATAGCAGCTACAACATCAACGGGAAGACGCGGGACGCTTCCCACGCGCTTGCGCTGGGTCTGCTGGAGTCTGGCCATCTTTCCTAACTGTTGTTGTGTGATGAAGAAATAAAGCAAGGGTGAGCAGCAAGCCCACCAAAATAATATGTATAATGATTAACAATATATGAGCCTTCTCATAGTACTCATGAAAGTCTTGGTCAAAAGAAATGAACCAAGTTGATATCTTAATACGATGAAGTCGCAAAATATTCAGTATATATATATACATATATACTTTTCAAAATATGGGAAGTCCTCTTCCATGCATAATACACACAGAGTTCCAGTGTATAACTGTATAAAAATATCGTTGCAAGGTGATCTCATATATCTAACCTTGTCTCAACGTTTTTCTGAAAATCTTTGTCATGCATAAGATAATCATTTACTAGATATAAGTTTAAAAGATGAAGTTACAAGATACTCCAATATACTTATATCTTTTCCAAATACTACTTGAACTACCACCATTCAAGTTATAATTAGTTTCCAAAGTTCATCACATAGATGAGACTACAAGACCAGATTTGAATAGATTAAATCTTTAAAATATCATCAAAATAAAATGAAGTTACGAGATACTTCATTTGATGCAAACATCATTTTGAAAACTTGACCCTGCCAACACTCAACAATCGCCCAACCGTAGCCTTTCTATCGAAGTGCTCTGGGTAGTGTTGCAGAAATATCCAATTGGATGATGAACTCATTACGGGAGTTTGCCGCGCCAGGAAGACCACTTACGATGATCAGTCGTAGTAGTACAACCCCACTATTTTCTACATGTAGAGGAGAACCTGTCGGATTTACTTGTCAACCGAACACTGAACTCCTAAGGAATGGACCGCCTTAGCGGAACTTCCAGGCCATTTGGGCCAATATAATAAGGCTGGGCCGGCGCTACTCGGCCACTTACGCCACTCCTAGTTCAGATGAAATCCATGACTCTGAAACATAAAGCTCGTCCCCACTTTCCCCAAGTAGAAACTTGTTGATACGGCTCCACCAAGAAGTCGTATCTATTTGGAAAGGAGAACTCACCAATATTTCCCAGGCGATGCCTGTTAATGGATTAACTTGTTCCAAGAATTTTACTTCCCGAGTGTTGGGTAAGTAATCAATTCATTTATCAAAACAGCAACCTTGTTGCGAATATAAAACACACCACAGAGCCGGAACCCTCAGGTTTTGAGCGAGTATTTAAATCCCCTTAAAAGGAAGATCTTAAATATAAAAATGAGTTTTGGGATCCGCTCTATCTTTTAAAAATCATTTTGAAGACTCGAAAACACTTTATAGTGTGTTTGGAGTAAAGCTGATTTAATGAAGTAAATCAGTCCCCAGAATATTTAGAAAATAACTGAATATTATTATTTAAATAATATTCCCATAAAGAATAATCTTTATAAAAATAATTGAAGTAAAAGTATTAAAACTTATACTTGAAACGAGTATTAAATAACCAAAGATATACTTATATGAAAGTACTATCTTTATTTGAATAATCGAAAATAAGTTTGATTATTTACACCTTATTCTTTAATAAAATAAAGAACAAATCTCAGCAAATAATCGGAGTCATAGATCCTCAAATGAATATTCAAAAATATTCATTAAACAATATAAACTGAGTCATAAGCCCTCGAATGAATATTCGAAATAATATTCAATAATAAAATAAAGTTAAAGTTATCGAATAAACCTTATTCGATTAATAGTTTTGAAAACTATGACCATATATATATATAAGTATAAATATATATATATATATATATTTATATCCATATATACAAAATCTACTCGGGATCCTCGACTCCCGGTTTTAGAAATATTTTCACCTTTGGGTCCCTGTACTAAGGGTACATGCAAATTACCGCTATCCTCTAGCATAGGTATTATCAACTGAATCAACAGATATATTTATGGAAAGAATGCGAAACAGGCATGCATATATACCATATCAGCATGCTCCAATATATCGCAAAATTTGCTAATAACAATCATGCACTATCACAAGATAATGCATATACATATATTTACATCACAACAACAGTATATCGGGTAGAAAACTTGCCTGAGCGACTGGGGGTTACGAATGGCTCGGGACGAGTCTGGTAACCTATAAACAACAAGTAAGTTGGAATTAAACCAAAGTCACTTGTAAATCTATACTCTAACCAACTCAGACTCTAACGCTCGTTTTGCGCTTACTGATTCTCTTAAGTCACTCGAGTACCCTCGGCTCCACCATTTTTTACTAATTTAACCTTTACGAGTTTTAAGGTGATTCCTTCGCGAGTGTCTTACCAACTGCCTAACACACTTACCATAAATGTTTCATACATTAATTAACCCTTTTTGGTCTTTAACCTATGTTTCAAAGTAAGGCGAGGGGAAAAGTTTCGTTCGCGAAACGCCGTTACTTGAAACGGTCGTTTCTCCTAAACCGTGCATCGGAATCGAACGAACTACATATCAAAACGAAGCTCGTAACATGAGCTATCTAGACATGGCAATTGTCATAATTTAGCAGGGGGTTCTCGGGTCCTAATGTTATGCACAAAAACAGTCTAAAGAAAATCGGACGTTACGACGGCTATGTTTAAGCGATTTCCAATATTTTAAACCATTCAAAACAATCCCAAATCAACCTCAAATCCAACATACGACCAACATCCATCCTTATCACATCATAACAACCCCAACCAATTCAATTTAATCATTCATACTTATGCCTAAGCTTAACTTTAATCATACTTAAGTCCTTTTAATCAAAACCACAACATTCACCATTCCATTTCACTACCATTTCAAATCCCAAACTCTAAATCACAACAACAAGCTACAATAGCACCCTACTAATCAAAATCATCTTATAATATATAGGAATCTAGGGTTTGGAGATGGTATACCTTCCTTGAAGTGGTGGGAGGAGCTAGGAAGCCTTAAGAAGCTTTGAGAAGTCTTAGGAATGCTTGGATCTTCAAGGAAAACAAGAAAAACTTCAAGTTAAAAACTTGAAAACACTATTCATAGTCTTCTTCTTTGATTAAATGAAGAAGATGGAGAAGGAATTGATGGCTTAAACTCATGATATAGCCCTAACTAAGCATGAAGATGATTAGGGAATTAACTCACCAATTTAGGAAGCTTGGATCTTTGATTTTGAATTTCTTGCTCTTTTGAATAGTAAAAAGCCGAGAGCAAAGATGAACCATGCCTTGGTTGCTTTTTGATTTTGATGAAAAATGATTTTGCTTGGCTTGGTTGGCTTGTTTTTGTGTTTGATTTAGTTAATTACCTTGTTGCCCTTGAATTTGTGTGGTTACAAAGCCACCACACCTCCTTCCTTTTTTGTCATGCCTATGTCACCTTGCACATGTCATAATGCTCCCACTTGTCCACACCCTGTGGTTTGATGATGTCACAACCCCTGGCTTCTTGTACAAGCTTGTCTCTTGGTCACTTATTTATTTTACGGTTCGCTTATCTTTCGTTCTCGTTTATCGTTTGAGGGATCATACCCGGGATCTTATTACTTAGGTTCCCTTAACCTTTCTCAATATATTATATTCCTTTTATGATCCTCTCCTATAATCCTTTAATTTAAATCCTTTTTATCCTGTTACCTTATACTCAATTCTTTCCGTATCTATTGGATTTCCGGGAAAAATCAAAGTGTTCGGAATTGGATTCTAACGATCTTTACATACACTTATATACCACATAGAGTACTAATAATATCCCATAAGATCAATAACAGAACCCCTACATAGCGTGGCATGAAAATTTTTCTCATTCAGCAAAAACACTATTCATAAGGGTTTCAAAAATTTCCCAAAAATTGGGGTTATTACAGTCTCCCCTCCTTAAAAGGATTCCGTCCCGGAATCAGATAGAAAACAGTTGGGGATGCTTTTCTAGCATTGTGCCTTCTAACTCTCTAGTCAATTTTCCACATTGTGGTCCTACCACCAACTCTGCCTAGTTTGATAATCCTTCACCTAAGCACTTGTTCCTTTTCATTCTGTAACCCTTCATGGTTGCTCCATATAGGTTACGTCGGGTTGCATATCTATGCGCTCATATGCCTCTATTTATCTGGCATCTGAATTACACTTCCTTAACATTGATACATGAAACACGTTATGACTTGCTACATGTTCTGGGGTAAGGCTAGCTCATATGCTAACTTCCCAATACTTCTTAATATATTCAAGGGTCCAACAATTGGTGGACTTAGCTTTCCTTTCTTTCCGAATCTCAATAACCCCTTCCAAGGGAATACCTATAACAACACTAGGTCCCCTATTTCATACTCTTTATCCTTTCGTGTCAAATTAACATACTTCTTATGTCCATCTTGGGCTACTATCAGCCGTCCTCTGATTAGATCTATTATATCCTTGGTCCTTTGGACTACTGCGGGTCCGAGCATCTTGCGCTCTACAACTTCATCCTAACCTAAGGGAGATCGACATTGTCTTCCCTCAAGGATCTCATAAGGCGATATCTCGATAATGACATATGATCTATTGTCGTAAGATAACTCAATCCACGTTAAGTGATCATTCTAAATTCTTTCAAGTCTATTGCATGAAATTTTATCACAGCTTCTAGCACTATAGCTTTGGCGTCTCAATACCCATTCTTTTCCAGTTCGTAATCGCTACTACCTTCCGTTCCTAATATTATACTGGTTACACCTTTGCTCGTTAGCATTCTATAACCTTTTAATACACGCGTCAACCTTAGTATCACAAATGTGTTTCCATTCCGAATACTACCACAACTTTATTACTTCTTTTTCAGCTGTTCCATTACCCAAAGTTCGATCAATCATATAGAAGTAAATGAATTTGTTGAGAGATCACTATGATCATGAACACTTGTTATATCGCATAGTTAGTACAGAAGGTGGCCAGCCTTTAGTACTTGACAAGCAACTAAACAATAGATGGTATCCTACTAGGCTTCTATCACAAAGATAGATAGTCATTCGGCAATACCTCCCCTTCTGGAAGGGTTGTTCTTCTCAGCTTACTTGAAATGAAAAGAAGAGAAAAGAACGAACTGAAGAGAATTGTATATATGTAAAAAAAAATATTGCCATAAAATATCTGGCTTGGAACCTACCTCTGAACTATAGAGGTTTGTCATAGGAGAACAAAACATATGTATTTATATCAACATCAAGTATTATCGCATCGCATTTTGCATGCTTAAATAATTTTTGCTAATCCGTCCATCATTCTATGGACCCATGCTCTTCCTCGAGCTTATACACAATCACCTTTGAAACTCCCTCGACATCGAAAATCGAATCTGGGTTTTCATTCCAGACATCACCGTTACTAAAATTCTATGCCTGCACTGCAACCTTCCTCGTATAGTAATACGACTCTCTATTGATAAGTAGAATAAATATACAATAGGTAGACACTCTACTTAATTAGTCTATCAATGATAACTTATACACTACCACGACCCGATTAGTGGTACTCAATCTCAACAACCATTCCAATACAACTCTCACGGTTGTAATCAGCTCATTACTCGCAGAATCATTGCTGCCTTACCATGGTCCACCACTGACCTACTGTAGTCATTCATTTTCCTTGAATTCTTAATAGCTAACCATACGGAGTCCATACATATCGTATCGAATTCTTCTAAGGAGGTAACATAATCACCATTCATGATTCATGAAGAACACTCCTGATCCTGACATACATACATGACATGAAGCAAATAAAATTGCAGAAGAGTTTCCATCAAAGCAACGATAGCAGGTTAATACCATTCTTAATCATATGCCTTAAATAGAAGACTTAACTCAAAGGTTCGTCTAGTCCTTTTTGAAACATGGTCCTGGCTTATCTCAAGATAGTATCTTCTGAGATAGATAGCCTGCTCATGGCGATTATACGAATTAAACCTTTACCAACTACTATTAGGGTTGGGTATTGCACAGTCATCAGAAGGAATGTCAATCTTCCAAACCATAATACAACCTTCACAGCTTTAACCATCATCACTGTATTCCTCTCGCACGAGCGCCTATAATTATTCTCTTACATTTAAAGCGTCGGCCACCTCTTTGGCCTTTCCTGATAGTAAAATTTCCTTATAGTCAATTTCATTTTAACCACTTTCACAAATTTTCTACCCTATTTCCGATCACTGCTTGAGTGAAGATGTTTTCCATAAGTTATTGCCTCGGTCTTTAGAGGCTAATCACTGTCAAGACTGATTCTCAATCATACTTAGAACATCTTTTATCCTGGGCCCTAATTGTCCTGAACAATTTCGACCTTTACTGGTTCGATTCATACTTTCTCGTGGTTCAACACGTGCCCCACTTGGCATTATTATAATTACGTCATATTTCCTTTATCAACATTTCTATTCTTGAGAATTTTTGAATATTACCTTTCTCCTTGTAAAACCTCTAAGGTTATCCTTCAATCGTTCCTCCTGTATTCCCTAGATACAGGGCATATCAAAATACCATTTACTATTACTAGAACCATTGTCTATATACCTCTGAAAAATTTCTCCACTGATTCTTAAAGGTTGTTATTACCTTAATCCTTTCCAATTCATACTGTCAAAACTCATACTATCCCTATTAAGGGTGAAATGCCAACCTGTATGCATTCCCCTAGGATTCATTTTAAGTTACCAATGTTCTATCCTTAATTCCACCTTTAAAAGGTACCTGCATCCTTCCATGGATAAATCAAGTCATATATCCTTGATAGATTATCTTATTCATCATTCCCACCTCGATAGTCTATACCTAACTTCATAATAGCATCCTTATTCAAATTGAGGTCAATCCATATGGCCTCCAAAAGATAACAATGGTCATCCGCTTTTCTTTCCTGATTTGGTAATGATAACATGGATGTTCTGGAAGATATTGGTCATGTTCAACGTGAACTTCTTCTTAATAATTCCTTATTTACTTTTGTTGTTTATCTCAACAGTCACCTCAATGTTGGGATATCTTTCATACCTGGCGTCCCCCTTTCTGGGTATCGAGCCACCGGTTTTACACTTTACATTCTTAAAGGTCACTTCCTTCATCCAATTTTCCTAATTTCTTACTTCCTTGACTCCTCAGTCTATCCGCGTCTCATTATTTATCCTTCGAACTATCTCAAGGTTTCCTCAAATCTTCCCAACTTACAGGGGATAAAATATATGTATCTCTTATGCCCTCAACCATCAATTTTAACTCATGGTGAATCACCCTCATCCTGATGATTACATACTCTTCTATTTCTACGAGTCTTTAGGGTTTCCTCATACCAAACTCCCTTATCATTCCTCAAACTCTCTTGCCTTTATATTCCTTTCTCTTATCATTATTTCATGAACCAACACAACATAAGCATTGATTTCAAACATCCCGTCATTCTGGATTCGTGTCTTCAGAACGAATCTTGATAACTTTTACAACTTAGATTCATAATTCATCATACTCGTCTGCCTTTGTTCTGGCTCTTAAGCTTTTACACTATCTCCATAACCTTGGGAAGTACTTTCCTGAAAACAATTGACTGAACTTAAATCAGTTTATTATAATCTCTTGCTCCGTGCCTTCCTTGGCCTTTCACCAGCGGGTGGTCTCTCTCTTAGGAGGGTAAGTGACAAAACAGTCTTTTGTGGTTCGTCAATCATTTAGAATCTCAAATGATTCATCTATTTCCTTTAGCCAGGCTCTTGCCTCGACTGGGTCAGCTTGTTCCTTGGAACTCTGAGAGCTTAGCGACTTAAAGGTCATGAAAGAATTTCCCACCGCACTGTCTCCTCAGGGTGGTGGTTGGGGATAATAGTCTAAGTTCTCTTTAGACAGGTCCATGAATTGTCGTATAGGGGTACCATCTCGGGTCTCCTTTCCTTACTCGACTTTTGTTTCCTCAGTCTAAATATTTCTTCCTACTCCCCATAATTGGGGTCATCTTACATAATTTAAATCCTCATTTTCCACTTCATCATGTTATGGGTTCCTTTTGTCTTGGTGGCAACCTCCCTGACTATCACGTTCAGGGTTTGCTCTAACTCTTATTCCTCAAACTAGCTTTCATCTAAGATTTCATCTTTAAGCTCTTAAACATTTGGAACCCAAATTCTATAGGAATACCTCATTATTCCCTTATCATCTCTCTCGGTATTAATCTCATATCTATTTGTTGGCTCTCTGCCTTCATTCATCACTTTTACTGGCATAATATGTTCTTTTCCAATAATTCGGGCTGTATTGCTATCTCAAACAGCTTTTCGGTACCGGCTCCGGTTACCTTCACTACTATTTCCATTTTCTCAAAATCTCTTATAAACTTTCCAAAAGACCTTATCATCTTGAGTCTCTCCTTTTTACTAAGGGCATCAGCCACCATATTGGCTTTCCCCGAATGATAAAGAATCTCCCAATCATAATTCTTGATTAGCTCTAACCGCCTCCTCTGGCGTATGTTGAGCTCTTTCTACGTAAGAATGTACTAGAGCTCCTATGGTTTGTGAATCTCACACTTCTCTCCATACAGGTAGTGCCTCAAATCTTTAGGGCAAAACTATTGCCACGAGCCCAAGCTCATGGGTGGGGATATCGAATTTTAAATTCCCTTAATTGTCTTGACGCAGACGCGATTATCTTGTTGTGCTATATAAGAAGCACCCTAATTCCTTATGCGAAGCGTCACTTACAAATCACAAGATCTCCTTTTTCCCTCCGGCAACGCCAACATAGGGGCCGTCACCAACCTTTGCTTCAGTTCTTAAAAGCTGTTCTCGCATTTCTCTGCCTATTCGAACTTCTCAGTCTTATGAGTAAGCCGCGTTAAAGGGGCTACTATCTTTACAAACTTGAACGAACCTCTGGTAGTGACCGACCAATCCTACCTCTGGTAGTCGACCTAACCATGGTCATCAATTCATCAGTGGTCCTTTATTCATTCTTGTCAGGATCCTCCATGGGATCCTTCTCAGCAACTATCCCTTCTAGGACAACATCCTCAACCGCTACATTCTCAATATCAACATCATCCGGTCCTGCATTAGGACACTCTATCGGATCCACAATCCGATCTCCAATTAGTAATAAACATCATCGCGCTGTTGCTCCTCAACCTCAGGGTTCGGAGTCCCGCTACCATCTACGATAACGAACTACGCTTCTATCACGATATTTATAAGGGTTCCCATAAGGGTTTTAACTGTCAGTGCTACGTTAAGTAGCCCGACTATGAACTTGGCAAGAGTTCTTATTATCTTAGTGAACTTATTATCTTAACATCACATCATCTCTGAGGTTTATAACGCTTAGCTCTGATACCATTTCTGTAACACCCCCAGATCCGGGGTCGGGGATCCGGGTTGTCACGGTCTTTCTTTCCACAATATCACTTCACTTAATTAATAATAAATAACCTTATGTTGTGACCCCACACTAACACACACCACAACCCGTTATAGTCTCAGAGATGAAATTTAAATAAGTACAAGTCTTTGAATCCACAATTTAAAAGTTATTACAACCCAAAATGATTACTTGATAAATTTACAGTTAATTGCCATTATCTGCCACAAGTTATAATTATACATAATTGATTCTCAAAAGTAGATGGTCTGATCTACAATAGATCTACCTCTGCAGCTATAGCAGCTACAACATCAACGGGAAGACGCGGGACGCTTCCCACGCGCTTGCGCTGGGTCTGCTGTAGTCTGGCCATCTTTCCTAACTGTTGTTGTGTGATGAAGAAATAAAGCAAGGGTGAGCAGCAAGCCCACCAAAATAATATGTATAATGATTAACAATATATGAGCCTTCTCATAGTACTCATGAAAGTCTTGGTCAAAAGAAATGAACCAAGTTGATATCTTAATGCGATGAAGTCGCAAAATATTCAGTATATATATATATATACATATATACTTTTCAAAATATGGGAAGTCCTCTTCCATGCATAATACACACAGAGTTCCAGTGTATAACTGTATAAAAATATCGTTGCAAGGTGATCTCATATATCTAACCTTGTCTCAACGTTTTTCTGAAAATCTTTGTCATGCATAAGATAATCATTTACTAGATATAAGTTTAAAAGATGAAGTTACAAGATACTCCAATATACTTATATCTTTTCCAAATACTACTTGAACTACCACCATTCAAGTTATAATTAGTTTCCAAAGTTCATCACATAGATGAGACTACAAGACCAGATTTGAATAGATTAAATCTTTAAAATATCATCAAAATAAAATGAAGTTACGAGATACTTCATTTGATGCAAACATCATTTTGAAAACTTGACCCTGCCAACACTCAACAATCGCCCAACCGTAGCCTTTCTATCGAAGTGCTCTGGGTAGTGTTGCAGAAATATCCAATTGGATGATGAACTCATTACGGGAGTTTGCCGCGCCAGGAAGACCACTTACGATGATCAGTCGTAGTAGTACAACCCCACCATTTTCTACATGTAGAGGAGAACCTGTCGGATTTACTTGTCAACCGAACACTGAACTCCTAAGGAATGGACCGCCTTAGCGGAACTTCCAGGCCATTTGGGCCAATATAATAAGGCTGGGCCGGCGCTACTCGGCCACTTACGCCACTCCTAGTTCAGATGAAATCCATGACTCTGAAACGTAAAGCTCGTCCCCACTTTCCCCAAGTATAAACTTGTTGATACGGCTCCACCAAGAAGTCGTATCTATTTGGAAAGTAGAACTCACCAATATTTCCCAGGCGATGCCTGTTAATGGATTAACTTGTTCCAAGAATTTTACTTCCCGAGTGTTGGGTAAGTAATCAATTCATTTATCAAAACAGCAACCTTGTTGCGAATATAAAACACACCACAGAGCCGGATCCCTCAGGTTTTGAGCGAGTATTTAAATCCCCTTAAAAGGAAGATCTTAAATATAAAAATGAGTTTTGGGATCCGCTCTATCTTTTAAAAATCATTTTGAAGACTCGAAAACACTTTATAGAGTGTTTGGAGTAAAGCTGATTTAATGAAGTAAATCAGTCCCCAGAATATTTAGAAAATAACTGAATATTATTATTTAAATAATATTCCCATAAAGAATAATCTTTATAAAAATAATTGAAGTAAAAGTATTAAAACTTATACTTGAAACGAGTATTAAATAACCAAAGATATACTTATATGAAAGTACTATCTTTATTTGAATAATCGAAAATAAGTTTGATTATTTACACCTTATTCTTTAATAAAATAAAGAACAAATCTCAGCAAATAATCGGAGTCATAGATCCTCAAATGAATATTCAAAAATATTCATTAAACAATATAAACTGAGTCATAAGCCCTCGAATGAATATTCGAAATAATATTCAATAATAAAATAAAGTTAAAGTTATCGAATAAACCTTATTCGATTAATAGTTTTGAAAACTATGACCATATATATATATAAGTATAAATATATATATATATATATATATTTATATCCATATATACAAAATCTACTCGGGATCCTCGACTCCCGGTTTTAGAAATATTTTCACCTTTGGGTCCCTGTACTAAGGGTACATGCAAATTACCGCTTTTTTCTAACATAGGTATTATCAACTGAATCAACAGATATATATATGGAAAGAATGCGAAACAGGCATGCATATATACCATATCAGCATGCTCCAATATATCGCAAAATTTGCTAATAACAATCATGCACTATCACAAGATAATGCATATACATATATTTACATCACAACAACAGTATATCGGGTAGAAAACTTGCCTGAGCGACTGGGGGTTACGAATGGCTCGGGACGAGTCTGGTAACCTATAAACAACAAGTAAGTTGGAATTAAACCAAAGTCACTTGTAAATCTATACTCTAACCAACTCAGACTCTAACGCTCGTTTTGCGCTTACTGATTTTCTTAAGTCACTCGAGTACCCTCGGCTCCACCATTTTTTAATAATTTAACCTTTACGAGTTTTAAGGCAATTCCTTCGCGAGTGTCTTACCAACTGCCTAACACACTTACCATAAATGTTTCATACATTAATTAACCCTTTTTGGTCTTTAACCTATGTTTCAAAGTAAGGCGAGGGGAAAAGTTTCGTTCGCGAAACGCCGTTACTTGAAACGGTCGTTTCTCCTAAACCGTGCATCGGAATCGAACGAACTACATATCAAAACGAAGCTCGTAACATGAGCTATCTAGACATGGCAATTGTCATAATTTAGCAGGGGGTTCTCGGGTCCTAATGTTATGCACAAAAACAGTCTAAAGAAAATCGGACGTTACGACGGCTATGTTTAAGCGATTTCCAATATTTTAAACCATTCAAAACAATCCCAAATCAACCTCAAATCCAACATACAACCAACATCCATCCTTATCACATCATAACAACCCCAACCAATTCAATTTAATCATTCATACTTATGCCTAAGCTTAACTTTAATCATACTTAAGTCCTTTTAATCAAAACCACAACATTCACCATTCCATTTCACTACCATTTCAAATCCCAAACTCTAAATCACAACAACAAGCTACAATAGCACCCTACTAATCAAAATCATCTTATAATATATAGGAATCTAGGGTTTGGAGATGGTATACCTTCCTTGAAGTGGTGGGAGGAGCTAGGAAGCCTTAAGAAGCTTTGAGAAGTCTTAGGAATGCTTGGATCTTCAAGGAAAACAAGAAAAACTTCAAGTTAAAAACTTGAAAACACTATTCATAGTCTTCTTCTTTGATTAAATGAAGAAGATGGAGAAGGAATTGATGGCTTAAACTCATGATATAGCCCTAACTAAGCATGAAGATGATTAGGGAATTAACTCACCAATTTAGGAAGCTTGGATCTTTGATTTTGAATTTCTTGCTCTTTTGAATAGTAAAAAGCCGAGAGCAAAGATGAACCATGCCTTGGTTGCTTTTTGATTTTGATGAAAAATGATTTTGATTGGCTTGGTTGGCTTGTTTTTGTGTTTGATTTAGTTAATTACCTTGTTGCCCTTGAATTTGTGTGGTTACAAAGCCACCACACCTCCTTCCTTTTTTTCATGCCTATGTCACCTTGCACATGTCATAATGCTCCCACTTGTCCACACCCTGTGGTTTGATGATGTCACAACCCCTGGCTTCTTGTACAAGCTTGTCTCTTGGTCACTTATTTGTTTTACGGTTCGCTTATCTTTCGTTCTCGTTTATCGTTTGAGGGATCATACCTGGGATCTTATTACTTAGGTTCCCTTAACCTTTCTCAATATATTATATTCCTTTTATGATCCTCTCCAATAATCCTTTAATTTAAATCCTTTTTATCCTGTTACCTTATACTCAATTCTTTCCGTATCTATTGGATTTCCGGGAAAAATCAAAGTGTTCGGAATTGGATTCTGACGATCTTTACATACACTTATATACCACATAGAGTACTAATAATATCCCATAAGATCAATAACAGAACCCCTACATAGCGTGGCATGAAATTTTTTCTCATTCAGCAAAAACACTATTCATAAGGGTTTCAAAAATTTCCCAAAAATTGGGGTTATTACACACATGGTTCATCCATGTTTTTGATAAAATCAAACTCTTTGATTGTCTCATCAAAATGGGTGTTCCATCTACGAGAAGCTTGCCTTAAACCATATATGGTTCGCAGCAGCTTACACACTAGGTGTTCATTTCCCTTGGAAAGAAAACCTTCCGGCTGTGTCATATACACTTCCTCCTCAAGTTCCCCATTGAGGAAGGCCGTTTTCACGTCCATTTACCAGATCTCATAGTCGTAGTAAGCAGCAATCGCAAGCAAAATCCGAACTGATTTTAACAGGGCTATAGGTAAAAAGTTTCATCAAAGTCAATCCATTGCCTTTGTTTGAATCCTTTTGCCAAAAGCCTGGCCTTAAAGGTCTCCACCTGGCCATCTGCTATAATCTATCTTTTGTATACCGTATACATAGATTCCATTCCGGATTTCATGGCACTATGCCATTTCTCTGAGTCAACACTACTCATAGCCTCATTATAGGTTACAGGGTCGTCATCATCAATGATCGACAACTCATTGTCATTCTCAATGACAAGGCCATAATACCTCTCAGGTTGGCGAGACACTCTCCCTGATCTATGAATGGGCTGTTCCACAAAAGGTTGTTCAGTCAGAACAGGTGTTTCCACTCGATCTGTAGTATTTTATGCTTCTTGAACTTCATCAAGTTCAATTTTTCTCCCACTGTTTCCTTCAAGGATAAACTCCTTTTCCAAGAAGGTAGCATGTCTGGAGACAAACACTCGATGATCGGTGTAAAGGTAATACCCTAAAGTCTCTTTAGGATATCCCACAAAACTACATTTTACGGATCGATATTCCAGCTTATCTGGGTCAACTTACTTGACATAAGCTGGACATCCCCAAATCTTAACGTGTTTAAGACTCAGTTTCCTTTCTTTCCATATCTCATACGAAGTTTGAGGAACAGATTTTGGAAGGCACCATATTCAATAAATATGCTGAGGTTTCCAATGCATAACCCCATAGGAATATTGGAAGATTTGCACAGCTCATCATGGACCGAACTATGTCTAACAAAGTTCGATTTCTCCTTTCAGATACCAATCTGGAGGAGTCCACTGGGAGACTATACCATTTACTTTGAGATAATATAGAAACACTCCATTAAAGTATTCACCACCTCGATCTAATTGAAGAATTATAATACTATGTTTGGTTTGTTTCTCCACTTCATACTTATACTCTTTGAACTTTTCAAAGGCCTCAGACTTGTGTTTCATCAAACACATATCCGAATCTAGATCTATCATCTATGAAAGTAATGAAGTATGAAAATCCACCCATGGCTTGCTTAGACATTGGTCCACATACATCTGTGTGTACCATTCCTAGCAAATTTGCAGTCCTCTCTCCATGTCTACTAAATGGAGACTGCAGTGCCACAATGAAGTGAGATTTTCATCATCCCTTTTCTTTTATTAGTTTGTTCAATCTGAAGTAAATTATGTCACATTTATACAGACCATTATTTAAAGTACCATGTCCATAAAGAATATTATCTGTAAGAATAGAACATTCATTATTCTCAATAATAAATGAAAATCCAGCCAAGTCTAACATGGGAATAATATTCCTCACAATCGAGGGAACAAAATAACAATTATTTAAAATAATAGTCTTGCCCGTAGGCATATGTAAATGAAATGATTCTACATCTTCAGCAGCAACTCTTGCTCCATTTCCCATCAGTAGAATCACCTCCTCTTCCTCAAGAGTCCTACTTCTCCTTGGTCCCTGCAACGAATTGTAGATGTCAGAACCATAGGCGGTATCTAATACCCAAGTAGAAATTTGGCTTAATGACATATTCACTTCTATCATGAACATACCTGAATCAGAAGCGGTAGTCTCACTACCCTTCTTCTTCTTCAATTCTGCAAGGTAAACCTTGCAGTTCCTCTTCCAGTGCCCCACCTTGTTACAGTGAAACCAAACAACTTTGCTCTTGGGGTCTTCAGCTTTTGGTGGAACCGGCTTTTCTTCACCTGCTTTCTTCTTCTTGGAAGAGTTCCTCTTCCTTTTCTTAGGATTGGAACCTTCACCAATTAGAAGAACAAAACTCTTCTTAGGGGGAAAATTCGATTCCGCAGTCTTCAACATGTTGTGGAGTTTAGGCAGGCTGACATCCAACTTATTCATGTGAAAGTTCATAACAAACTGCGAGAACGAACTCGGAAGCGATTGCAAGACCAAGTCTTGGCTCAGCTCCCCATTCATGGCAAAACCAAGTTGTCCAAGACGTTCAATCAAATTGATCATCTTAAGTACATGGTCATTCACAGATGATCCCTCAGACATCCTACAACCGAACAACTCCTTCGATATCTCATATCGAGCTGTCCTCCCCGCCACATCATACAACTCTTGTAGATGCATTCGGATAGTGTGAGCATCCATATGCTCATGTTGCTTCTGTAGCTCAATGTTCATGGAAGCCAGCATGATGCATTGTGCAACATTTGCATCATCTATCCACTTACGATACACAACATGTTCATCATTATGTGCATCACTAGCAGGTTCAGTAGGCTTAGGTGAGTCAATCACGTATTCCAGCTTCTCAATCCTGAGAACAATTCTCAAGTTTCGAAGCCAATCAGCATAATTAGGACCAGTCAACTTATGAGCATCTAGTATGCTCCTGAGTGATAGTACAGAAGACATAATGTATATTGTAAATCTGTAAATGATAAACACATAACAACACTTAGCAAATATTCGATTTCATTTTAAAACACTACATGAATCGGGTCTTTATTCATAAGTGGCTCCCACTAGTTTATCTAATTCATTCAACCCCCTACGTGAAAAATTAAGCATTCATAATGCTAGTGGGAATAGGGATCCTACATTCCATTACACGACCCCGGCTATAGCACGAACCGCCATATAATGTTCAATAGGCAGACAACTCTTGTCAATTACATCTTATGTTATTCCCTAATCAAACTTTAGCCTCTTGAATAATTGAGTCTCGGCTGTGGCACGATAAACTCAATATTCTAAGTCAAGTCAAACCCAACATTCCGTACAATTGAATCAGTCCCCAAAGGCCCACGGCTGTGGCACGTACCGACCTTTAGATTCTTATTCAATGTACACATCTCTATGTAATAGACAAGTATTTCTTATTTCAAAATCAAAGCCCTCGGCTGTAACACGAACCGACAATGATTCAAAAATAAGAACTACTTTTCTATCATGTTGGAAGGCTATGACCGATACAAGCCCGTTGTGTCATTGGCCAATTACTACTTGATATTATTTAATTTTAGAGGGATTATATTACGTTACAATCATAATCATATTATAAAGAAATTCTTCCTTTTAAATTAAATATTTCAAATCAATAATCAATAATCAGATGATTCCCAGATCGGGTGAAGCACTGTCAAGAGGCGTCACTTAATAACCCTTTCTTACAGATAGAAATCTGTTGTTGACAGAATCATCCTTTCTCTCATATCGAAAATTCATATTCAATTACGTGTTTCATAAACACAAGAATCTCATGATTGTATTCATAATATTGCTATTAAGGTTATGAAACAATTTCACTATACTAGGTTGTCTAACAAACGCCTTATGTTCATTTAAGTTCACCTAAATCTATCATCGCATGATAAACTAAGCATATATCACATATATCAACATGAATAAACATCAAGGTAGGCATGTTATATCATCTAGCACATTAGTCTAAGCATTATACATCTCTATGTATCACATGAAGCATTTAAAAGCAATTAAAACAGTTAAAAACAGCTTTAAAACACTTCCGGAAATATAAACAATTCAAACCTTTTATATAAACTAAAATTGATCACTCCATTAGATCCGTCTCGGAAAAACGAATCCAACGGTATATTGCACGCCCAAAACGGAGTTACGAAACTCCCAGAAAATCAATTTTAATATGGACAGTCGGGCTGTAACGCATTACAGGAACGCGTTACAAGCCCTGTAACGCATTCCGGTGATGCGTTACAAACCTTTTAACCAATTAAAAGGTGTAACGCATTCCTTGAATGCGCCACAGGGTGTAACGCATTCCCGAAATGCGCGACACCACTTTTCCAGCGTTTGCGCTGCACGCGCCGTACAGCAGCAAACAGACAGCCAACAGAAGCACTTATATATATACTTACAATTAAAATATATATATATATATATATATGATTTATTCAATTACGAATTTAATTGTAAGAACTTCAAAAATTCATAATAAAAAATCTATACATCCTAAAATTATGAAAAAAATACCCAGACGATCTACAACACTTGTAGAACCCATATCAACATTCAAAAATATTCTGAGAAACGATTTCTCATCAGAAAAAATTAATCCATGATATAACTTGTAAAAATCATAATTAATTCATACAAGCACATAAAATTCTGAAATTTTTACCACAGATCTATATGCATACAACCTAAGCTCTGATACCAATGTTGGATTTTAATCGCAGCGGGGCATGGAAAAACACTTTTACACACATAAAATCCAAATAAAAGCATATAAATCGTGGTAAAAATTCGAGGGATCGTGTCTAACCTTTAAAATAATTCGGAGACAACAATCAGAGATCCTTAGCAGTTGCTCCTCAAGTGTGAAGCACTCCACCGGTATCCACCAAGAAAACGATGTTAAGGAGGAGGAAGGAGGTGGAGAGAATTGGGTTTTCCAAACTTTTTGGGTTTTTGGGGTTCGAATAAAAATAGGGTCTATAATAATATATTTATAGGCAAAATTTTTAGCTGAAATTTTCCCATAAATATTATTATTATTATCCCATTTATTATTCTCATTAATAATTAAAACACCTTTTAATTATTAATCCTTTTTCTAAACACTTTAGAAATAATTCTCTCTCTTGATTTAATTTCCAAAAATTAAATCCTTAATGAATAATATTAAGAACTTTTCTTAATTAATTTATAATCAATTAAATCTCATTTAATCAATTATTAATTTTGCCAATTAATTATTTATTTCACAAATAAATAATTATTAGCCATTATTAATTAATTCCTCCACCATTAAATCATTCTCTTTTTATGGTGTGACCCTGTAGGTTCAATATTAAGCCGGTAGTAGAAATAAATAATAATAAAACTATTTTATCATTATTTATATAAATTCTCTAATTTATTAAATATGATTAATTAATTAATCACATTTATTCTACATCGTGAGGGATACTTCTCAGCATATCACGACTATCCAGATAATATGAATTCACTGCTTAGTATACCAAGAACCTATTCAGTGAATAGTTACCGTACAATAAACTCCTTCTACCCTACAATGTCCCGATTAAATACAAGGCATGGATCTCGTGTCAAGCCTATCTAATTTAATCACTTGCTTACCATTTACTATGCGTAGTTCTATGCAAATTAGAAACTCCTTTCTAATTTCATTCACTCTGGCTAGAGATTCCTGAACTAGCATAAGTGGATCAGCCTTGAACATTCGCTTCCTTCACTGGAAGGGGTAGATCCTTTATTGATCATACACTATCTTCGTGTACAAATTTCTATACCCAGTAGAGCCCTAATAATTGTCCCTGGAGACTAAGAACTAAACCAAAGCATAGTTCAGTGTACACAAGATGACTATGATGACCTCAATTCTAAGGATACTTGTACAACTATCATTATGTGAACAACTGTTGACACGTGAGTGAACTCCATCAGTTGTTCAGCTGTGCGAGTCATGTTCAGTGAACTTATTCTATAATAAGCACCTACATACTAGCTATAGTGTCACCACACAAATGTCTATGAGAACAGACATCCTTCATAATGAAGCAAGCATAGTATGTACCGATCTTTGCGGATTATTAATTACCAGTTAGTAATCCTATGATCAGGAACTATTTAAGTTTAGAGTTATCATCTTTTAGGTCTCACTATTATGATCTCATCATAATCTATAAAAAGCTTTACTCTAAACTATGGTATATCTTATTTAAACACTTAAATAGATAGAGCCCGTAATAAAAACAAAACAAGTCTTTTATTAATATCAATGAAATCAAAACAGATTACATAAAAAGTTATTCCTAAATCCTAATACATGATTGGACTTAGGACATATTCCTTTCACATTAAACGTGATCTGTTGACAGTTCGAAGAGATCTACATCTCCGCATCTCCGACAGCAGGAGCAAATCATTCATCTCGCTGTCCTTTTTGTTGAGAGTAGGAAGAAGAAATAGTTTCTGCTCCCTGCTTCTCTTCACTGTCAGCTTTTTCTGGCTTCTAAGCTTAGGATAAAAGCTGTTGATGTTAGGAATTGTATCTTAGGACAATCTTGTAATTTTGTGATGTAATTTAAATTTCATAAAATGTATTTGCTCAATATATAAATGAAATTTTTATATTTATGCAAGATTTTGTCTCTAAGTCACTTGATATTCTGATGCATTTTTAAATCCTGATTTACCCATATTCTGATGACCGTTTTAACTCTAATACAAATCAAGTTCTGATTCTGACGTGTCAATATTTGTTTACTTGGTTTCTTTATGGTCATTTTATCATTGGTCATATATTTACAGAATATTGGTCTCGCAGTGAAAATAATTTATTAAGTGGGAACAGTTTTAAATTTTAAACTAAAACTGAACTACCTTAATTAATGGGATTACTTGGTAAGTGGAACAGTTTTTCTTGAAATACTGCATGTGATAAGTAATGATTACTGTATTCCCATGCCCATTAATTATCCTTTACTGTTGCATGTCTGACAGGTGTCCAACGGTTACTTTTTCTACTGGGTCTTTCTGTCCATGTGCAGGTACATTCTGGGAAAATCAAACTTCCATCGAACGGATCAACCCCTTCTTCTTGCGCCAAAGATCTTTAAAAATCGTCCGCCCTGCACCCCCCCAAGATTGTAAAATCTTTTATTTACTTTCACACTTTATCTCTCTTTCTTTACTTCTATTCTCTCTCATCTCCTGATGTTCTTTTTTATACAGACATTTTATCAAACACCTTTCAGGCAACCTAACTTCTCAATTTTTCTCATGGAACCTAAGGATTTGATTATAGATGGAGCCAAGTTTGTACCCAACAACTATGCTGCAATCTTGGACCATGCTGAAGCTCCATCTGATTTGCACTTTGTGCAAGACCTTCTAGCACATAGTAAGATTGGGTATGCGTTGACCCAACCTCAAGTCATTTCAAACCAACAAGTTCTGGCGAACTGGGCATTTTGATAATGGTGGTGCTACTGGTACTCCAAGCATTATTTTTGAACTGAATGATGTTGAGCATGTGGTAACACCTTGAGCAGTTCGTAAAGCTCTCCACTTACCAGAAGGATGCATTTTCTCAACAGCGGAGGAACCTGTTCTACAGCAGCTCATGGCCAATTTGGGGTATAAGAAGAGTTTGGCCAAGCTTGGAAAGTTGAAAAGGGCACATATCAGGAAGGAATGGAGCTTTTTCTTCAACTGCATCACTAAGGCATTCGCCAATAAGTGTTCCAACTTTAATGCCATTCCAATTATGAGTCAACACATCGGGTATGCTATTATTCACCAAACTCATTTTGATTTTGCAAGTGCTGTGCTCGGTTTTATAGGGGATAGGATGACAGAGGATAGGAATGTAGTATACTTTACTAGATTATATCAGCTTATATATACTTTTTGTTGTGCTTATGAATCCCAACTAGCCACTTCTTTAATTCCTCCCTTTAAACTTGCAAAACGGGCTTTTAATGATTTAGAAAATGCTGACCTTAAGAAAAAGGTATTTAGACCTTTACAGATACCTCAGTCTGTAAAACAGATCCTGGTAAATGCTGATTCTCAAACCTACAGATCTGTTTACCCTGATGTCCAACCCACCAACACAACCCAGACACCACAACAACCATCAGAACATACCACATATACACCTCAACCTACTCAACCCTCTATCAGAATATATCTTAAACCTTCACAGATATCTCAACCTTCATCATCAGCACATACTGTGAGGCCTTCATCTTCAAAACCCAAGAGGATAAAGACTGTACCTCAGACACCACAGAAGAGAATGAGGATTGTTCTGAGAGATGAGTCAGACAGTGAGGAACAGGTTCCTGTGTCAGAACCTGTTATCAAAGAAGCTGAGAAGGTTTCTTCTCAGAAGGATATTGGAATTGGGGGTTCTAAGCTTTTCAAAAGGCTTAGAAGGATATATTATGATGAAACTCCCCATGTATCTCCACCTTCAAAGAGATACAAGAAACAGAGAGTACAAAGGTACAGGGCTGAGTCAGTTTCAGAGGATGAGGAAGCAGCAGCTAAGGAAGGAGATCAGGAATCTCTGATCTCAAAGGAGCCAGAAATTGCTGAAGCTACTGCATCTACACCTCCATTGTCACCAACTTCGAAAACTGCTCAAGATACAGTATCTACACCACCTGTGTCTCCTGTCAATGAACCAGTATCTACTGCAGACCCAGGCACAAGTTCTGAGATAGATATTCACAATCTAATTGTGCCTGAGGTTCTCTACTTAGAAGCTCCACCAGCTCAAATCAATCCATCAACAACACCAATTCCTGATGCTAATGAAACTCCAGAATTGTCTACAACACCTTCTCTGCATCTGGACATTGAAGATCAGACTATAGGTGCGCATCAGAATATGGCTGTTGATCAGAACTTGGAAGTAGATCAGCACTTAGAGGATGATGTTGAAGCCTCCATAGCCTCTCATACTGTTCTTTTATCAGAGGATGTTGACTCTGTAAGTTCTGATGCTGCAAATGTTGATGATACTGGTGATGCTGCTACAAATGCAGATGCTGATGCAGCTGGTCCATCAGGACATGCACCTCAACAAACTGTTTATAAAGCTGAGATAGTCAAGAAGTTTGTTACAAGGGAAACACCAGTACCTTGGAGTGAAACTTCTAGAGGACAGGAGTGGACTAAGGAGTGGAACACAGTCACCTTTGTTTCATCTGAAAAAATTCTTGCTGAGCACTTGGAAAAAGCTGATGAGATGCTAATTAATGATGATTTCAAGACACAGCTACGAGTTACTGCATTGAGTACTAGACATCTTCAAGGTCAACACTCAACAACTCATGCCGGGGTGCATAGAATTCAAGAAGCTTTACTCAAGAAAGAAACAACCATGAAACTTGAAAAGAAAAACTTTTTCAAACCTACCTTTGACAGAGTAGCCTCCATTGAGAAAACTCAAGAGAAGCAACAGTCTCAGATTGATGAAATTTTGCAAAATCAAGCTTCTCAGCAGTCTCAACTTAATGAGATCCAATCCTCAGTTGAATTGCTTCTCTTTCTTCTTTTACCTGCTGATGCCAAAAAGGGGGAGAAAGTAATTAAGTCCAAATGCAAATTTGATAAGACACTGAAGAAAAAGAACAAGGATGATGGTAATGACCCGGGAAACTCTGGAATGGGTGGAGGTCATGGTCAAGGTAAAAATCATTCATCAAGTAGAGCTGGAGCTACAAGTCATAAAACAAGTTCTGAAACTGGGAGAAGAATAACTTCTGATACTGGTAAAAGGATAAGTTCTGATGAACTTTTGGATCTTGATGAAGAAATTTCAAGACAGTTATTTCTAAAAGAAAATCCAGGAATGGACTTTGAGAGTCTAATGGAAGAAGAAGCTAGACTTAAGTCAGAAAAAGTCAACTCCAAATCTGAAGCTTCTGTTGGTAAAAAGAAACTTCCTACGGCTAAAGGCATTATGATAAAAGAAAGGACAAATCCTGTGGCAATCAAGGCCAGATCACAATTGCAAGTTAGATCCAAGGTCTAAGGGCAAAGAAAAAGTTGGTGAACCTGTAAAGGTTTATGTGCCTCCTGTGGATGAAGAAATTTCTGTTGAAGATGCTAATCTTACTCTGACTTCAAGGAAGATTTCTAAGACAACCTCTGACATTGCTCATGTTAAATCCTCAAGGTTACTCCTACCAGGATTCACTAAAGCCAAACAGACTCAACCTTTGAAGACTGCAATAAGTGGTTTTGAAGCAAGAGTGGTTACTGGAAAGGAAGCTAGAGATAAATCTGGATTGGGTAGTGCTGATGAAAGAAGAGTACAAAACACAACCAATGATCCAACTTCCTTAAGTGAACCAGGTGTTGGAGCAACTCCTGAAAGATTGAATCAACTGGAATCTGTACAGATGGTCTACCATACCTTCTTGAAAGAACACATCTTGTTATATTTCATGACAGATGGAAGGGTTTACCATATAAGGGAAAATGCTATTCCACTGAAGTATTTTGAGGAACTGGAACATGTTTTATTCTTACTTCAAGTGAATGACAGAATAACAGAAAGTGCTACAAACTATTTGAAGACTCAAATTCAGAGACATAAAAGGCTCTATTCTGTAAAGTCTGACAGCACATATTGTCCCAAGTACAGAGATCACAAGGGTGATATTATTGATATGAAGCCTAATACTGCACAGATAAGAACATATCTTGGTATTAAGGGACTTGAATTCAATCTAGAGTCTGACAAAGCCTATGTCATAAGACTAGATCAGGAGTTGAGAAAAGCGAAAATTAATGATCTCGGATATGCTATCTTCCAAACTGGTGAAGATACTGCAGAACTTAAAGATGCTAAAAGGAAGATGATTGATGAACTCAGATATGCTAAGAGATGTTTGTTAAAGAACTATCTCAGAACAACTCCTGACATCAAAGAGATCAGAAAGTGAAGCCAAGTCAAGATCTACAACTGCACAAATTCTGATGTGTATATAGACTGAAGTTGTTATCAGAAGTTAAAGTTGGTAAAGCTTTAAGGACTGTAAGTTGTAGTTATCTAGTCAAATTCTCATGCATTTGTACTTAATGTTTTTTTTTGACATCATCAAATATTTGTTAAACTTGTATATTATGCTAATTTACAAGTTGGGGAGATTGTTAGATATATTTGATAATGTCATGTCTAATATAATTTATGTTTAGTTTTTAGATCTTACTTGAACAGGACAAATCAGTACTTAACTGAAATCAACACTTTTACTGAAGTCAGAACTTAAGTCATCAGTACTTAAGGATCAGGAGATATTTATCAGGAGATAATATCAGGACTTAAAGGAAACTTTCAGATAAGGAAGGCGGCTGATTGAAAGGAAAGAAGATCAAGACGAACGTAAGAAGAAATATGCATGAAGAAGGAATTCTATGAAGAATGGAATACTTGGAAGAAAAGATAACTGATTGATATATTTTAGGAAGCAGAATTATATTCCATATCAATTAGCGATTATCTTGTAACTGTGTGATATATAAACACAGACATAGGGTTTACACTATAAGTGTTATCGTTATCGAGAATATTATTCATTGTAACCCTAGCAGCTCTCGTGATATTTGTTCATCACTGAGAAAGGACAGTTCCATATTGTAACAGAGTTTATTGCATTGGATAAAATCTATTTTCTGTTACTTGTGTTATTTGAATTCGATTTGATTGTGCTATACACTGTATTCAACCCCCTTCTACAGTGTGTGTGACCAAACAATTGAATATATATATAGTATGTGAACTTGAGTGCAACACTATTTACTATACTATGTATTTTACAATTGCTTGTGCAATCATAAGAACTCAGGTAAGGTATAATCAAGACTGGTTTGTGTAATCTCAGATTAACAAAGATAAAATTAATCACTCACACACCAGCCCTCACAGAAAGACCTGGCAGGGGAGCCTTGAGCATCCCTGTATCTGGATCACTGCTGTGATTAATGGCCACCTAGAATTCTAGGTGAAAATTCATTTAAAATCATTGCAGTTAATGTGTTATATCTGTTGATACTTGTATCCTGATTATTCTGTGAGTGTGTGTGACTTTGAATGCTATTTGAACTAAATGAAACTGATTGTGCATTAATCGATCCATTTTTATGTGTTAAATGTGCATATCATTCCCTGGGTTACATTTCATTTAACACAAGCTGCCCAAAGAAATTAATGTAAAATAACACCCTCCAAATCCGGGGTATAGATTTGGGGCATTATTAACACTAACTACTCACTAAACCTGTACAAGCATTATATAAATAAAAAAATTACCCCGAACTACTACTACTCAGGATCTTTTCAAGGTTAAGGATTGAAAACAAGAACGACAAACCAACTTTATTACAAACCAGTTTAAACAATCTGTCTCAAGAACTCTCTTTATTATAAAACATTATTCTATTCACATTTTAAACTAAACATCTTTTATTCAAACTACACTAATACTCATCCTGCTACACCTGATCTGGCAATTCAAACTCTTCTGGAAAAGGGACAAACACCTTTGGTATAAGAGGGTCCCGCTGCTTGATTCGCTTCTTGACTACTCGGGTTCTGATGGGTTTCATTCTCTACCTTAACTGAAAAACAAGGTGAATAACAATAAAATGGCGTGAGCCAAAATTGCTCAACAAGCCTGCAACAATATATATAGTGTAAAGAGAGAAGAATAAGTGAACCATAATATGATGGTTTGAACAACTATCAGTTTCTGTAAAGAATAAAAACTTGCCATTACTGGCGAGTGCCAAATGAACGAGACTAGAAACAAGAACCAACATATGCACTATTACCTGCTGATCAGTCAGGATACAGTGCAGATCTATACCCAACTGCATAGACCCAACCAACATATGGGATACCCAGGAAACTATGGCCTAATAATCAAGGGCCCGGTTAAAATCTGGCCCGCATCGTAACCATCCAGTCCATAGCTTAGCATCCGCAACAATCGGTATGCTTTTGATGTATCCCAACATCAGGATATATCATAGTATATGTAAGTAAGGGTATCAATATTGGAATATGAATAGAGGATTCAATAAACTGGGAGAAATCAAGAATCGAAATGAAATATAAACAAGAATCAATAACTGTGTATCAGTGTTTGTGAACAAGAATTATCAAAGTGTAATTGTTATGGAAAGTTGGATATATTTCACTATTCTGAACTTAGAATAGGGGAAAAACTTGCCTGGTATGCACTTCACCTCGTGCGATTCACTGCCTTTTGCCTCTTGCTTGATCCACTTTGAGGATAAGGAATCTATCAAGGAAAGATATTCGTTAAATAACTTATCTCATATGCGTATCTTGAATTGATACCACGTAGCCCTAATCATCTACCTGTGGTGCCCTCCAAACCCGGGTCAGAAGTTTGGGGTCCACACACACACACCTTAATTATAACCTGCTTATAACAATAATAAAGATAATAATAATATGCAGTGACCCTACTTACCAACTACCACGGACCGCAACAGGTTAAAGTATGCACACAAGCCCCACACACACACTTATATTACAAACGCCCAAATCCCAACCATTCAAACATACAACTTAATATTAAACATTATTACAAACTTCATAAATTTAAACTATTCCAAAAGCTGTCAGCTAGCTTAACTCGATCAACCTAGACCCCTAGCTCTCGCACTGGATTGGGGATCCTCGCTACCAACAGGTTCCTTCTTAACTGGAAAAGAACATAAACAACATCGCACAAATGAGCTAACTAGCTCATCAAGTCACTTTGACAAGACTGAGAATAATGATCATCAAGTGAAAAGAGTTAAGGTATCAAGTGAAAAATGAATAATGATTTAGAATTGGATATTATATTTTTATTTTAAAAACCAAGGTTAGGCTGCTGATCAGTCACGCACTAACCCCGAGCAAGGCACATAACTCTGCTCTAATTACTGGATCCAAGGCACACATTGGCCTAACTTGACCACCAATCTGGTCTGACCACGAATCTGTTCCATAATTTGATAAAACAATCCAATTCTAACATAATAACAGAATAAATAATGTAAAGCAGTAAACAAAATCATAAGTAACATTGGATGTCCAATAATGAGATGGTTTCAATCTTCACAAATGAAATATGGCTATCAAAAGAATCAAGGTTTTAAGGTTATAAGAATTTGATCTTTCAAAGTATAAGGTACAATGGTTTGAATATGTAAGCAATCTGATTCAGTATTTGGTATTTAGTTTGTATGTATTTGTGGAGTATTATCATGTATATGTGGTTCGTATTCGGGTATTCAACAATCAATGGTTCAGAAAGAATAAGGTTTACGGCTCAAATGTCAATAGCTAGAATCAAGGTTTAGGGTTTTGTGCTTCAAAGCACTTGCAATATAAAACAGAACTATCAGTTATCTACAATATATCTCGAGAAGGGTCAGAACACTTGCCTGGTACTAGCTTGCTATACTTCACCAATTTCCAATCACAATCTCCTACTCCTCGACTATCTGTTTCCCTTTCCTACGCCTTGCCTCTTCTGCTCACATACCATAAGTATCTATCAATACTCAACCCATATGATTCTATTCAGTATACACTTCTATCTACCCTTCGTTTTACCCAAATCTGACTAACAGATTAAAAGTCATGCTAAAAACAAGTAAACACTGAACATATAGACCGATAATCAAACAAACAAGTCACATATAGCACATAGCACATCAAACAATCAATGAAATTTCATTTATAAGGAAGTCTCGGGTCAGAAACAGTCTTTCGGATATTTAATATGATTTTTAAAACATTTTTCGGAGTCAAAACGGGTCGTTGGATCAATTTTAAAGCAATAAACAAGGTGCAGTTGGCCAAATCTGGCTTCAAAATAATTTTATAATAATTATCGAGCCTTGAAAATAATTTAAAATAATATTTTAAAGCTCGAAACTATTTTTCGGAATTTTTAAATCATTAATAAATAATTAAATCTAATTAAACAATTAATTAAAATCAATTAATAATTAATTAAATCAATTAATCAATTAATTTTCGAATTAATTGACTAATTAACTAATTAATTATTAACTAAAATTAATTAACTAATTAATTCAGATTTATTTTTGAATTTAAAATAATTTTTGGAATTAAAATAATAATTTTTTGAATTTTCAGTAGTTAAAAATGATTTTTTATAATTAAAATAAATAGGAAATATGATTTTTAAATATTTTATAAACATGAATCCTATTTCTGCAACTTCTGGAAACTACAGGGACTAAACTTCATCGTTCTTAAAAGTCTGGGTAGTAAACTGTAATTTTCACAGGGTTCGCCTGAAAACACCCCTGTCTCGCCGGAGAAGATGATCTAGGGATGCTCAGGCCACCACCACCTCCAGATCACATCTACACAACACCAGGAACACAACCATGCCATCAATTCATTCTAATAATCCCTGGGTTGGCCGGAAATTGGCCGAGAAGTTCGCCGGTTTCCGGCGAGCTCGACGTAAACTTCAAATGACAACTCCCTCCTCTACAGACCTCGTCGATTTGCAAAACTTATACGAATCGATTGAAAATTTCATAAGGAACATAACCCACCCCTCTAGAACATCTATCTATCCCGAAATAAGAAACCCCCAAATTCAATCAAGAACGTTCAAATGAATTATAAACCCTAATTTCAAAATTCGAAGATCAAACTCAATTTTGAACATGTTATTGAACTCCAAATCAGTCATATGACATATCAAAATCATCAGGAAAACAAGCTCTACAACATGCAAGCATCAAATCATTCAAACAATCATCCGTACAAAAAATCATATTTTTAATCAAAATAATTCAAAAATAAATAAAAATATATAAAATCAACCTTTGATTCTGCAGTAAAACGAGTTCTGGAATCTGATAGTACTCCTCACACCCTTCGATTTGGTTACTCGAGTTTTCCAAACAAAGATCAATAACACCTTCAAAAGCTGGTTTGATTTTCAGAAGATTTTATGAATATATGAATTTTCTCTGTAAAATTCTATAATTACTGTTTGCAAATGATTTTCAGTACGAAATAAAATACGGTAAAGGCTACTTATAATTACGGAAAATTAGTATCTCGTTGGATCATTTTGAATATAAAATAGTACGTTTATTTATAAAAATTGATCCAAACGGTACCAGTTTTCGGGATAATTATCCAAATCAGTACAATTTGTACTGCGGTCTTGGTCTCAGCGCCTGGTTACACGTATTACGAGGTGATAATTATAATAGTGTAATAAAAAGATCCCGTTTATCAAAAATACGAGTTTTATTGATTTACCGAAACGAATTTAATATCGAAAATATTGCGCCGGGACCTGCACAGGACAAACCGTACGCCGGATCGAAAAAGTCGAAACATGGAAAATGCTCGGAATATTGTAATTAGGTTAGGAAGGAGTTCTCGGAAGAGTTTCGGGTTATAAAAATATAAAAACGGGTGAAGTCGGCTGGTTGCCGATTATATAAAATAGTTTATAATTTCTCGGAAAAAGAATTTATAAAATCTATAAATTTTCTATAAAATCATAAATCAACATAAAAATAAATAGGAAGATATGACAATTATCTATATTTTATTTTGGACATATAAAAATTAAAATACTCAATTTATATTATTTTAAAACATCCAAACACATATGCCACTTAACAAATAATTCACAGAATAAATACTGAACATGCATAATATTTATTTATTAGCAAAAATAATTACAAGATATATCCCAGATATTACACTACCCATACGATTCTATCTGACTCGCATATATAATTATATAACACATAATGTTCACATAATCACGTAAAGCACATAACACATAAGGCACATAATTGATTTTAGACTTATAATTATTTTTAGAATCGATATTAGACTTGAACTCGCAGTAACAAACACTATTTGGTTCGATTTATAATTTTTTCGGGATTCATTAAGCTCGATTCTACCCCTAATAGGGCCTATAAACAATTAATTACCATAAGAAGACTCACTTCTGAAAGAAATTATGATTTATAATTATTTTTAATGGAATCGGGTCATTTTTCTGAATCTAAGGGTCTTTATTTCACTTAAATCGGACTAACGGTTTAATTACTACGCGATAAACAAGATTTAATTAATTATAAATTAATTATAATTAATTAATCATAATTAATTAAACCTAAATTATATTTTTAAATAATTATTTAAGAATTATTGTATTTTAAAATAATTAATCCCTAATTTTTAGAATTAATTACAAATTATTACAATTAATTACAAATTATTACCAATTATACGACTAAATCGACTATTTACAAATAATTATTCGATACGAATAATTATTACAACTCCACTCGTATAAATCAACGAACGCTTGAATAACAATTCCAACTTATCGAACTATTACTCGTATAAATTCGAGTTACTCTTATTATTCGGTTAATTATCGAACCATTATTCGAATTATTCGATATATTTAATCTTATTTATTAATTAATTACTTAATTATTAAATAATAGATAAATAAATAAAATAAATAATTTCGAATATTTAAATTAATAAAATAATTTAGAAATTATTAATAATATTTTTCAAAACTTAAAACTAATTTTTAATTGATTTTTAGAATTATTAAAAACTGATTTTGATTTTAAAAATATATACTTAAATAATAAAATTGCAGAAACAGAAATAGGAAAACAGGTTTTGGGTTTTAAGGATCAAACCCCGGCCGTACATCGGGTCGAACCCGGGTCGCGAAGAACAGCCGCCATGGCTGCCCAGAACCCGGCGCCGGCGGGACTTTTTTCGGCGATTCGAACGGCAATCAAACGACGATCTTTCTGGCCTGCTCCTCCATGATTCCACTCCGCCACAGCCCCGTGACCAAGCCCTTGTCTATCTCCTCATTCCTCCATCGTTCCCGAAGTCGGGAAGTTCAAGAGCGGCGGCGGCGGCGCAGTTTCCGGCGACCGTAAAACCGAACCCAAATCACGCAAAACCAACGCGAATCTACTCACAACTACATGATCTATTCATTCGTATTAACACAAACATCAAACAGTCAACCAAACTCAAAACCCGAATTCAACATAAAACCCGAAAATCACAAATAAAAAATTGAGTAATTAATAACTGAAATTGATAGCAGAATCATAAACTAGATCGAATAAGTTTTGCAATGACTACTTACATGAAGGATTTGGTTGACAGAATCACCTTCAAATCTTAGGTTTAATTCCTTGAGTGTTCTTCACCAACAAACTCAATTTCTTGATTTTTCTGATTTTTACTAATTAATTAATGAATAACTACTATTAATCCAACTATTTATATTTATGAAAATAATACCCCTAAATAAAATTAAGGGTCCAATTACACATCTAATAAAAATATTTGGCCCCAATTTTTATAATTTTTGGGTATCAATTATGAATTTTTAATTATCCAATAAATACAAAATATATGCCAAAAATTCCCAAAAATTGTGAATATTACAAAGATGCAAATAAAAATGATGTTTGATAATTTCATGATCATAGTGGGGTTTTTGACTCCCGAAGGGGTCCGGAAAAGTCGTTTTTCGTGAAAAAGGTAAATTTGTAAAACGTCTAGGGGTTCAGAATAGCGATATGGTATAGGTCATTTTTGGCAAAATAGGGCCAATGATTTTGTTTGAAATACGGGCTTTTAAAACACTGTTTGATCTGTACGGATTTTGATATAAAACCTATAACTTATAATAAAACATTCAATAAATACTCGAAACACATTCCAATCGAAAGAGACAATGCGTAGCACATAGCAGTTAGGGCTTTATGACTCAACACATTTAATCACATAATAATACAAGCATAATTTTCTCGGTCGTTACATGTAACATTCTTCATTAAAACTCAAAAGTTTTCAGAAAATGGCGCGATCGCGCACTATAACAGCGCGGGCGCGCGGTGTTTCTGTGTAAATGGCGCGGCCGCGCGCTGGGACAGCGCGGGTGCGCCAGGCTTCTGTAGTCAGATCCGAATTTTTCCATTTTTTTGATTTTTTTTGTGATTTTCTCTTTTCTTCTTGCTTCCTCTACTTATTAATGTACAACAAACTTGGGTTGCCTCCCAAGAAGCGCTTCTTTTACGTCGCTAGCTCAACGTAGAATCTCAAGATCAAGTAGACAATAAAACGACACTAACCACCTCGCGGTTTGCCATATTACCATAATAATGCTTCAACCGTTGACCATTTACCTTGAATGCTTGGCCCGGATCATCCTCAAAAATTTCCACCACTCCATGTGGAAACACAGTTTTGATTATGAAGGGCCCTGACCATCTTGACTTCAACTTTCCAGGAAAAAGAGGGAGACGAGAGTTGAATAAAAGAACTTGTCGCCCTGGCACAAATTTCTGGAGCACTAGACCACGATCGTGCCACCTCTTGACTTTCTCCTTATACATCTTGTTGTTCTCATAAGTTTGAAGTCGAAACTCATCAAGTTCATTCAACTGAAGCATCCTCTTCTTTCTAGCTGCATCCAAGTCCAGCTTCAATTTCTTCAAAGCTCAATATGCTTTATGCTCGAGCTCCATAGGCAAATGACACCCCTTACCATAAACCAACTGAAATGACGACATTCCCAATGGAGTCTTATATGCTATTCTATACGCCCAAACAACTTCATCAAGTTTCAAAGACCAATCCTTCCTTGATGGACATACCACTTTCTCCAAAATACGCTTGATCTCTCTGTTAGATACCTCAACTTGACCATTTGTCTGAGGATGATAAGACGTAGCGATGCGATGATTCACATTATACCTTTTCATCATGGCAGTGAACTTGCGATTGCAAAAATGCGACCCCTCATCACTGATTATGACTCTTGGAGTTACAAACCTTGTGAATATCTGCTTGTGCAAAAAATTCAACACCACTTTCGGATCGTTTGTTGGCAACGCCTTAACTTCAACCCATTTCGATACATAATCAACTGCCAACAAGATATACTGATTATTACAAGACGAGACAAATGGCCCCATGAAGTCAATTCCCCATACATCGAAGACCTCAACCTCGAGAAGCACATTAAGAGGCATCTCATCCCTTTTAGACATATTACCCACACGTTGACATTGATCACATTTCAAAATGAACTGATGAGCATCTTTTAACAATGTTGGCCAAAAGAAACCTACTTGAAGAACACGAGCTACTGTCTTTTCTCCACCATAATGTCCTCCATACGCCGTTGAGTGACAATCTCGGAAGATCCCCCCCCCGTTTCACTGTAAGGAATACATCTCCTGATTATTTGGTCAGCTCCTTGGCGAAAAAGAAACGGCTCATCCCACATATACCACTTCACTTCATGAAAAAACTTCTTCCTTTGAGCATAAGATAAGTCGGGAGGCATGATATTACTCACAAGGTAGTTCACAATGTCTGCAAACCACGGCTCTTCTTCCTGCACTACAAATAGATGCTCGTCCGGAAAAAACTCATTTATCAATGTCTTATCCAATGAAGTAGCATTAGGATTCTCTAAACGCGAGAGATGATCATCAACTTGATTTTCAGTTCCTTTTATGTCCTTGATCTCTAGTTCAAATTCTTGGAGCAAAAGAACCCATCGAATCAATCTAGGCTTCGAGTCCTTCTTTGAGACGAGATGTCGAATGGCGGCGTGATCACTGAAAACTGTCACCTTAGTCCCAAGTAGGTAAGATCGAAATTTCTCAAAACCATAGACAATAGCCAAAAGTTATTTCTCAGTAGTAGTATAATTCAGTTGAGCACCATTTAGAGTCTTACTAGCGTAGTAGACTACATGAAATATGTTATTTGTGACGGCCTCAACCCCGGGGTCAGGAGTTGACATCACCAACAACAAAAATAATAGTCATAATTCAATCCAAATCATTAATAATACACAACTACGACCCCCTTTACCAAGACCTTTTCCAGGTTTAAGTATGAATTTGGTTACACTTAATATAAAACTAACCTATAACGATAATCTGAACAATACTATCTTAATACAACAACTCAATAGACCTTCTTGGGTCCAACACAACTGCCTCAGAGGAGCCTGACACAAAAGAAACTGGAACTCTGCCCTGACTACCGCGGAAGAATCTCCTAGGCATCTGCAATATATATATAAAATATTCTGCAAGGGTGAGCAATTAATTGCTTAGCAGTACCACTATATGAATAACAAGTAAATCAGTTTATAATAAAGCAGTGATAGGAACAGAGATTATAGTTTGCTTGCAAAACATGTAAAACATTCATAACTGGATACTCAAAACTAGCATGCTTTCAACATAACAAATGTAGTAGGTGCTGTGTACAAATACCAGAGTTTAATTCTAGCATGCCATTTTCATTTCCAAATCCACTATATAACTTACTTGTTCCGTTACGAGAATCACAAAGCCAAATCAGATACTTACGGATATGTGAAGACAGCTGATCAGGCTATCAACACTGGACGGCTCTCACTGCCATCCTATATACCTGTTCCGGAACTCAGAGACTAGTTAGGTATCTGACCTGCTGGACTAATCGGTTATATATTGCGCGTAACCGAATTAGCCTCTTACGCCACCTCAATAGGCCTACTTTGGCCCCAATGTATCCCATATCTGATCGTTTTATCAGTTTTCAAAACACGTGTACCTATATCATTTCAAAATCATTTATTTTAACAAGCACATATATAAAATCCAGTTCGCAAATTATTTGCTTCGAGATAGGTACCTTTTGAAGTTACTTTTCCCCAAAACAATTTGAAAACAGTGATTTATAACTACAGGGGATACGTAACTTAAAACGTTTCTGTTCCATTATGAAAATAAAACATTTAGCTATTCATACGTACTGAACCATAAAAGAATGGTCAGGGGTACTTGCCTTGCAGAGCTTTACGACTATCACTGACTGATTTTTGATAGACTCGAACGTTCGGGCTTTCATGGAAAAATGACTGTCTCATTAGAAGACATCCCTGATTCGCAGCAATCTATCTCAAGATAATATCCAAGACTCTCAGGGTTCTTCGCTTGGGGACCTCGCTACACTTGTCGACTGATCACTAGGTTATCTTAGTTCGATATCAATTCTTGAGTCCTTCGACTAGAACCTACAGAGCCGAAATACCCTACGTTAGGCGTCTAGGTATGCTTCACATATCTTCGCTAACATCCTACCCCTACGATATCAAAACCCGACTAGTACTAATATATATTACGATAATACACGTAACCTTCAGGATTCACATACTCAAAACTCGATTCAATATTCATTTTTGGAAAACGCATATACTCATCATTTTAGGAAACAAGTTGTCAGTTATGTTATACAAAATATTTATTTATAACTATATAACTTCCGATATTTCACAGGATACGCTTCCGAAAAATCGGGCAGCGTCTCCTTCATTTATCGGACTACCCGTCGAATACAATCGACGTCAGAATAACCAATCAATCAGGCAATCAAACAACCACCAATCACAATCCAAATTATGTGCCCGACTTCGATTTAAAATAACTAATTATCGTACCGAAAAATAATTTTATAAACTAATTATTTGTTTTATAATTTAGGACTCAGAATTAATTCATCACGGTCCACCGTCCGCTCATCGAAATTCATCGCGGACGGCGGTAAAATTTACTGGTACCCAATAAATTTCGGGTTTCCAACGTAAATTCCACCGATTATTTTAAAACTATTCCTGCACGGATAATTAATATCACGAATATTTATTCAAATAATCTTTGCAATATAAGGAATTAAATCAGAATTTATACTATTCAACCCAACTGCACAAATTAGCCTCAGTAGAGGCCCAACAATAACAAGGCCCAAAGTGACAGGCCTAAAAATGCAGCCCGAAAGAGCAACACGCGTGTGCAAGCACGCAGTGGTAACAAAGCAACGACGAAAATCGCCGAAAAGAAAGAAAACAAGAGATGCAGCAAGAATCAGCAGATGCCAAACCACCACCACACGCATACACGCGCGGGTGGCCGAAAAACACAAGTCGGAAGCACAAATCACAGCAAAACACAGGGGTCAAGTCCCATCACACAGAACTGAACCATACCCGAACCATATATGTATATATATAAGTATATACACCACAAACGCCACCATCCCAGCCGGAAATTGGAGGAAGGCGGCGACTGAACCATAAGGACAGGAGGCGCAACTTACCGATTAGACAAGAAGAAGAACCACAGGGAAGTAATCGACAGGGAAAGGAGGAAGAAATTGACCTTGTACAGGATCGATTCAGCCCCCCCTCCACATGCTCGAATGCAACTGAATGTATGACCCTGGAATCTGATTTAACACGACAAAAAGAACCAGCCAATCAGTAACTGCCACCCCTCTGTTTGTTTCATCAGCAATTGACACGTGTTAATAAATTAATACGTACCCCCGCTAAACCGACATTTTTAATCCTCATTTCGCGATTTAACGAATCATTGTGCGGGTAAAATAACCTGAAAATTACCCAAATAGTTTTATAATGTTATAAATATCCCATAGTTTATAAAAAACGTAAATTTCGTAATTTAAAAATAACTTTTGAAACACAAGTTTATACCCGCTTTTAACAAATAAGTGAATCAACGTGCGGGTGAAATTAATCTCAATAATCCCCAAAATAATTTTAAAATTCCCGGAATATTCCCAACTTAAATAAATATGATTTTCATAATTATTGAAGAATTCGGGAATTAAATACAGATTTTACAAATAAATGAAATTAGAAAATCGTACAGGGCTAAATAATTGATGAAATATTGATTTCTAAATTTTATAAAATCCCAAAAATAATTATTGTAATTATGAAACTATAAAAGCAATTTTAGAGACATTCCAAATATTTATGCAAATAAATCTGCCCTAAAACCACGTTTACAAGTAACAACAAAATAATACAGCTCAACAAGCAATTATACAAATAATCCTTGTAAACCACTAACCACCCATAGCTAATAATTAAACAATACAAGGCCGACAAAACCCATACATATATTTTATTTATTTGATCACTCAATAATTACATATTTAGATATTAAAAGTATATGAGTCGTTATATCCTTCCCCCCTTAAAAAGATTATGTCCTCAGAATCTGACTTAACTAAATAAGTGAGGATATTTGTCAAGCAATTTCGATTATAACTTCCAGGTAGACTCTTCGACTCAAGGATTTATTCAACACGTACTCGCTACGGATATAAACTCATTTCTAAGAACTCGCTCTTAACGATCCAGAATTTGGATCAATCATTCCACGCAGAATAATTTTGGATAAGAGCACATTGGCTCCTAATCAATAACTTGGTCCGAATCAGATACATATCACCTTAATATTGATATGCAAGACACATTATATATATATATACTGCAACTGCAGCAGCCACGACAATTCATGGCAACTTTACCTATATTTATCAACACCTCGAATGATTCATTATATTGAGGACTCAACTTGTCCCTTCTGTTCAAACTTAACAAATCTCTTTCAGGGTAAAAGTTTCGCCTATACCCCGATCCTCATTCTATATATTCATACTCTTTCGATGCAAATCCGCTTTCTCTCTTTGAGCATAGAAAACTCAATTTATAGTAGGTGATTACTTCAGTTTCCTTTATAAACACAACACATATACTCTCCACATTTCTTATATTGTCTGAATCATCTTCTCATTTTGACCATTCATCTAAAGATGATAAGTAGTACCCATTTTCAACTTAGTTCTAACATTCAAACACCTCTTACTCATTCTCGTCCATCTAGGCTAGAAAGTAATTTCATATATTCATTTTTTTATCACCTTTCGGTATTCGAACTCCAACTTTTACTCTTTTCAATTTCCTCAGGAATCTTAATCGCGTTCAATTCTTTTCTTCTACTCAAAGCATCTATTACTATACCGGCTTTGCCTAAATGGTCGTTAATAGGATATCATAATCTTTTAATAATCTCAACCAAAATTTTATACCTGAAAATTTTAATATATAGTTGCTCCCTTTTCAATCTTCGTAGGGAAATCCTTGGGCGTTCTACTCCGACTTTCTTAATCCTTAGATAGCCTTGGTTGTTATCAATAAATACAATTTGCGTTTCCAAGTACTCCTAATACACCATGTCCCTTGATTTCTTATAGACAAATGATGCACTTATTACTCCGCATAATATCACTAAAACTTGTAATGCTCATAATTCATTCTAATCGCAATCTTTGACATGTCCTCGGCTGTATCTTAAGTCAATCCCGTAGAAATCACACACTCCTTGAATTAGGTCACATAAGTAACCAAATCTTTATAGAGGTTACGTAGTCTTATTTATTATTTTATCAAACTCCCGATAATCAGTACACAACCTAATAATTTCATTCCTCTTTCCTAACAACAGCACTGGTGCACCCCCAGAGAGCTATATCTGGTATGCTCACTTCTCTTTCTAATAACTTTTATCATTATCAAACTAAATATTTCGTTCCACTTGCCTCCAGCCACTCCAGGATAATTATTTATTACTCAAACTTTTCAACTTCTGATAATCAGCATGTAATCTTCATACATCCATTCTTCTTTCCTATAAACCACATCGGTACACAACACGGAATACACCTCGTCTCATTATTCTTTTATCTCCCAATCCTGAAGTTTCCTTAACTAATTACTTGATTCCTACTGGTTCATAAGATCCGGACTTTTGACACCAGCCCGACTCTGTACAGTAAACACTGAGAAATTATCTCTTATGTTCCGAAGTAATCCTGATAAGTCATTCGATAAAACCTTTGGGATCTCACTTGTTGTTTGGATTCTTTTCAACTTAGATACTTTCTTATTATTATCTTTTACATGCGCTAGTCATGCCTTATATTCTTGTTAATGCCCTTTGTTACTCATCCTATTGTTAACTTCCATAGATATTACTATTTACTTCTTCTGGTAATCAATCAGTGCCCTGGTTCCTTGTCAGGGTCTTGAGCAGTTGATCTTTTATTCTTACTATAAGTCTTAGCCTTGGCTGTATTGGATGTCAAACCTTTCGATACACTACCTCCCATGCTATCTCGAGAAGCACTTCCACAGTTATTGGCAACATGCCTCACTTTGCCATAGTGGTAATAGATGACTCCTAGGTTTTCCACCTTACATTCTAACGCGTAGTGTCCTTTCTATCCACACCTGAAACATTCAGCAATTACCTTACACCTTCCATCATGCCTCTTATCACATTGCTTATACTCCGATATAGGCGACTTAACCGACTTGGCTTAATTAGAGTTGGCTGAGGTATTACTAATCCTATTTAAAGAAATACTTTTCCCTCTAAATTCTTTATTCTTACTTCTTCCAACCTTTTTTTGAGACTTCTGGTTGGATTCCTCTTAACCTAATGCTTCTTCCATATCATATATCTTTCACTTCTTATCTTCTTTTTCTCTAGCGGCTAACTTTTGATCAAATTCAATTACTAAGGCGGCTTGAACTACGGAAGAATACGTCTTAAATTGTAATGCCACCACTCCACTACGAATTCCAGGCTTCAATCCTAGAAATTTAATCTCCATTTGACTTCTCACAGAACCTGGGAAATACTCTTCCAATACAACTCAGCAACCCTAGCCCATAAAACAGGGCCTTCTCCTACTAATGCTCTGGTTGACTCCCACCAGTAATTCGCTTCATTTTTTAAGACATAACTTGCATAATTAGTCTTAAAATTATCGCTTCCTCGGACAAGGTTAAAAGCTTTCTCCATCTCTTTTAATCATGCTTCAGCAGTTACTAGATTAGGTTCACCTTTAAACTCAGGGGGTTTGACACTCTAGAAAGATTTAAAACTAGTACTTTAATTCAGTCCTTGTTGTTGCTGCTGCAAAAGTAGTTACCGATGCTGAACTTGTTAGATTAACCGCAAGTATTGTCGCTACTGCTGGTGCAACAAATATGGAATTTCATTTATAGTTGGACCCTCTGCAAAACTACTATTATTTTCTTTAGACTGGGTAGCTTTCTTGGGTGGCATTTTCCTGGAATATATAAATGAGTTTATTCAAGACATAACAAAATGTTTGACAAAAGATATCACCGTTTTAACGGTGCACCTGCATCAGGAAAATGATGCCCAATAAAATACCCAGGTCCTTAATATCGGGGTCCATTTACAAAAGAAATCTAGATTAATAGCACTAGCAATCATAGCAACAATGACAGTAGCAGAATCAATAACAGTTAAGGAAAACTAAATACAAGAAAACTAAGCGCTGCCACACGACTCCTCAATATAACAACAACCAACAAACTTCCCGCCACTACTCAATTACCACATCAACTTTAATATATCACAAGACTTGACTGGCTATATCACCCACCTATATTGAACGAACTAATAAATCAGGTCAATTTTAAGGAATGCTAAACTCTTCCAGGCACCATAGTCTAAATTCCAACCAACCTTTTCTTCAGGGATGATTTCTTATCACCCTCAAGTGGTTCATCAATCACTGAATTACCCGTCCTCCTAAGGCGACTTCTTATCTCCTACCCTTAACCTATCTTTCACAAGGTTAACTTTTCTAAAACCGCAACCTTCAATATCGAATCATGAATCCTCTCTACTATTATCGTTTCTAAAATAGCTAGCAATCCTATATAAATCTTCTATTTCCTCCAGACAGTCAACTCTCATTTACTTTCAATAACCAGGACTGTCTAATTATAAAAGCTACTAACAATTCGCTACTTCAGGATTTCAAATTAAATTTCAAAATCAAAGAATCAATAATACAGGGAGGACAAGAGAAGAAAACATAGGTATGACTGAGAGCAACCATACAAGTACATATGATGGCCAGTCTTAGTACCGCAGTCACAACACATAACTCGGTGGCGTCCCACCAGACCCTTTTGTCACACAGACAAATAGTCAATTCATATGCATTGTTTGCCCCAATCATCCGAAAAAGTCACCGAGGAAAGAAACAATGTTCAAATAAGAAATTCACAAACAGAAAGAAAGAATCTGATTTATAATGAGATCAACAGAACCCTAAGTAGCTTACTTCGGGTTCACAACTTTCTCACAGGAAAATAAGCAACTTATGGATTAGGAAACAATTATTCTGGAAACAAAATACATTTCAAGAAAGAAAGAGAAGGGTTTAAAGATACCAACTCCTGTTCTGATCCACATTCACTATAAACTTGGTCGTCATAGTAGCCCCTGACTATTATCATGCTATCCGAACTCACCAAGGTCACACATTCTGTCTAACAACACTCCTTGACACATAAAATGCGATATTTAGAAATAACGTTGGCGCCTTCTCGGCTGACACAACAAGGGCCCGCTCAACACTGAATCCTCGCAATCAGACTCATTTTCTCGAGAGAAAAACTAGAAATCTCTATCGAACGTTACTAATAATACATATACGAAGGAAATGTACTCTAGGTTAGGGCAGTTCCAGTAAATCCTCAATAAACGTCAGGGTTACATTTCCGAAACCGAAGACTAAACTCATAGGCTTGCTCCTCTGATTGAGTTCCTGACTCACATCTACACATAAACCTTCTTGCACTCTTTTGACTCCATTCTTAACCTAAATCAGGGACTCAAACCTATAGCTCTGATACCAACTGTGACGGCCTCAACCTCGGGGTCAGGAGTTGACATCACCAACAACAAAAATAACAGTCATAATTCAATCCAAATCATTAATAATACACAACTACGACCCCCTTTACCAAGACCTTTTCCAAATTTAAGTATGAATTAGGTTACACTTAATATATAAACTAACCTATAACGATAATCTGAACAATACTATCTTAATACAGCAACTCAACATACCTTCTTTGGTCCAACACAACTGCCTTAGAGGAGCCTGACGCAAAAGAAACTGGAACTCCGCCCTGACTACCGCGGAAGAATCTCCTAGGCATCTGCAATACATATATAAAACATTCTGCAAGGGTGAGCAATCAATTGCTCAGCAGTACCACTATATGAATAACAAGTAAATCAGTTTATAATAAAGCAGTGATAGGAACAGAGATTATAGTTCGCTTGCAAAACATGTAAAACATTCATAACTGGATACTCAAAACTAGCATGCTTTCAACATAAGAAACATAGTAGTGTGTTGTGTACAAATACCAGAGTTTAATTCTAGTAAGCCATTTTCATTTCCAAATCCACTATATAACTTACTTATTTCGTTACGAGAATTATAAAGCCAAATCTGATACTTACGGATATGTGAAGACAGCTGATCAGGCTATCAATACTGGACGGCTCTCACTGCCATCCTATATACCTGTTACAGAACTCAGAGACTAGCTAGGTCTCTGACATGCTGGACTAATCGGTTATATATTGCGCGCAACCGAATTAGCCTCTTACGCCACCTCAATAGGCCTACTCTGGCCCCTATGTATCCCATATCTGATCGTTTTATCCAGTTTTCAAAACACTTGTACCTATCTCATTTCAAAATCATTTATTTAACCAGCACACATATAAAATCCAGTTCGCAAATCATTTCCTTCGAGATAAGTACCTTTCGAAGTTACTTTTCCCCAAAATAATTTGAAAATAGTGATTTATAACTACAGGAGATACGTAACTTAAAACATTTCTGTTCCATTATGAAAATAAAACATTTTGCTATTCATACATACTGAACCATAAAAGAATGGTCAGGGGTACTTGCCTTGCAGAGCTTTACGACTATCACTGACTGATTTTTGATAGACTCGAACGTTCGGGCTTTCATGGAAAAATGACTGTCTCATTAGAAGACATCCCTGATTCACAGCAATCTATCTCAAGATAATATCCAACACTCTCAGGGTTCTTCGCTTGGGGACCTCGCTGCACTTGTCGACTGATCACTAGATCATCTTAGTTCGATATCAATTCTTGAGTCCTTCGACTAGAACCTACAAAGCCGAAATACCCTACGTTAGGCGTCTAGGTATGCTTGACATATCCTCGCTAACATCCTACCCCTACGATACCAAAACCCGACTCGTACTAATATATGTTACTATAATACACGTAACCTTCAAGATTCACATACTCAAAACCCGATTTAATATTCATTTCGGAAAATGCATATACTCGTCATTTTAGGAAATAAGTTGTCAGTTATATTATACAAAATATTTATTTATAACTATATAACTTTTTACATTCGAGTGGTATTTCCGATATTTCACAGGATACGCTTCCGAAAAATCGGGCAGCGTCTCCTTCATTTATCGGACTACCCGTCGAATACAATCGACGTCAGAATAACCAATCAATCAGGCAATCAAACAATAACCACCAATCATAATCCAAATTATGTGCCCGACTTCGATTTACAATAACTAATTATCATACCGAAAAATAATTTTATAAACTAATTATTTGTTTCATAATTTAGGACTCAAAATTAATTCATCACGGTCCACCGTCCGCTCATCGAAATTCATCGCGGATAGCGGTAAAATTTACTGGTACCCGATATTTCGGGTTTCCAACGTAAATTCCACCGATTATTTTAAAACTATTCCTGCACGAATAATTAATATCACGAATATTTATTCAAAAAATCCCTGCAATAAAAGGAATTAAATCAGAATTTATACTATTCAACCCAATTGCACAAATTAGCCTCACTAGAGGCCCAACAATAACAAGGCCCAAAGTGACAGGCCCAAAAACGCAGCCCGAAAGAGCAACACGCACGTGCAAGCACGCAGTGGTAACAAAGCAATGGCGAAAATCGCCAAAAAGAAAGAAAACAAGAGATGTAGCAATAATCAACAGATGCCAAACCACCACCATGCGCATACACGCGCGGGTGGCTGGAAAACACAAGCCGGAAGCACAAATCGCAGCAAAACACAGGGGTCAAGTCCCACCACACAGAACTGAACCATACCTGAACCATATATGTATATATATAAGTATATACACCACAAACGCCACCATCCCAGCCGGAAATCGGAGGAAGGCGGTGACTGAACCATAAGGACATGCGGCTCAACTTACCGATTAGACAAGAAGAAGAACCACAGGGAAGTAATCGACAGGGAAAGGAGGAAGAAATGGACCCTGTTCAGGATCGATTCAGCCCCTCCTCCACATGCTCGAATGCAACTGAATGTATGACCCTGGGTTCTGATTTAACACAGCAAAAAGAACCAGCCAATCAGTAACTGCCACCCCTCTGTTTGTTTCATCGGCAATTGACACGTGTTAATAAATTAATACGTACCCCCGATAAACCCACATTTGAACCCTCATTTCGCGATTTAACGAACCATTGAGCAGGTAAATTAACCTGAAAATTACCCAAATAGTTTTATAATGTTATAAATATCCCGCAGTTTATAAAAAACATAAATTTTGTAATTTAAAAATAACTTTTGAAACGCAAGTTTATACCCGCTTTTAACAAATAAACGAATCAACGTGCGGGTGAAATTTATCTCAAAAATCCCCAAAATAATTTTAAAATTCCCGGAATATTCCCAACTTAAATAAATAAGAGTTTCATAATAATTGAAGAATTTGGGAATTAAATACAAATTTTATAAATAAATGAAATCAGAAAATCATACGGGGCTAAATAATTGATGAAATATTTATTTCTAAATTTTATAAAATCCCAAAAATAATTATTGTAATTATGAAACTATAAAAGCAATTTTAGAGATATTCCAAATATTTATGCAAATAAATTTGCCCTAAAACCACGTTTACAAGTAACAACAAAACAATACAGCTCAACAAACAATTATACAAATAATCCTTGTAAACCACTAACCACCCATAGCTAATAATTAAACAATACATGGCTGAAAAAACCCATACACATATTTTATTTATTTGATCACTCAATAATTACACATTTAGATATTAAAAATGTACGAGTCGTTATATTGTTCTTCCTCTACCCAAGAACTGCTCCAACTGCATAGTCGCTTGCATCACACATCATCTCAAAAGGCTCATTCCAATCAGGTGCAGTTATGACAAGTGACGTGATTAAACTCTTCTTCAATGTCTCAAAAGCTGCAAGGCACTCGTCATCAAATTTAAAAGGAACATCTTTCTCTAACAGACTGCACAAAGGCTTTAAAATTTTCGAGAAGTCCTTGATGAAACGCCTGTAGAAACCCGCATGACCAAGAAAACTGTGAATTCCCTTAACAGAAATAGGTGGAGGAAGATTCTCAATGACCCCCACCTTGGCTTTGTCCACCTCTAGACCTTTATTAGAAACCTTGTGCCCAAGAATAATGCCCTGACGCACCATAAAATGACTTTTCTCCCAATTGAGAACTAGATTGGTCTCAACACACCTCTTGAGAACATGTTCAAGATTTTGTAAGAATTCATCAAAAGAATCGCCAAAGACTGAGAAGTCGTCCATGAACACCTCCATATTCTGACCAATCATGTCAGAAAAGATGGCCATCATACATCTCTGAAATGTTGCTGGTGCACCACATAGACCAAAAGAAACTCATCTGACGGCGAAAGTACCAAATGGACAAGTGAAGGCAGTCTTCTCCTGATCTTCTGGAGCGATACAAATCTGATTGTAACCCGAATAGCCATCCAGAAGACAGTAATACTCATGAACGGCCAACCTGTCAAGCATCTAATCAATGAAGGGCAATGGAAAGTGGACCTTCCTAGTGGCTTTGTTCAGCTTCTGATAGTCCATGCAGACTCTCCACCTCGTGACTGTCCGTGTAGGAATAAGCGCATTCTTCTCATTTGCTAACACAGTAATTCCACCTTTCTTTGGCACACATTGAACCAGGCTTACCCATAAACTGTTAGAGATAGGATATATGATCCCTGCATCTAGCCACTTCAGAATTTCCTTCTTTACTACTTCCTTCATGATAGGATTAAGTCTTCTTTGCTTCTCGATTGTAGGCTTGCTACCTTCCTCTAGAAGAATTTTATGCATACAGTAGGAAGGGCTGATCCCCTTGATATCCGCTATAGTCCATCCAATTGCCGATTTGAACTCTCTCAGAATCCTTAATAGCTTTTCCCCATCACTACCTGAAAGGTCAGATACAATAATAACAGGCAAAGTAGATGCATCACCTAAAAACGCATACCTCAAATGCTCAGGTAAAGGCTTAAGCTCAAGAGATGGAGCTTCCTCAATAGAAGGCTTGAGGCGTTTAGGAGCTTTGTTCAATTCTTCCATTCCAAGAGATATAAAAGGCATATCAATCTTCCTTTTCCAGGGAGAAGCATTCAAATATTGCAATTGCTCCTCACCTTCGTCATCTTCACTGTCTGAATTTCCCAATAAGGCTTTTTCTAAGGCATCAGACCTTAGCAATTGATCAAGTTCCGATGTGACCACTGAATCGACTAACTCCACTTTTAAGCACTCCTCATTATCAGAAGGAAATTTTATAGCATTGAACACATTAAAAGTCATATCTTGATCCAGTACTCGCATTGTAAGCTCACCCTTCTGTACATCTATCAAGGTTCGGCCGGTTGCCAAGAAAGGTCTTCCCAAGATTATGGGAATCTTCTTATCCTCATCGAAATCAAGAATTACAAAATCAGCAGAGAATATGAGTTTATCAACCTTGACCAAGACATCCTCCACAATACCTCGCAGATATGTAATAGAACGGTCGGCCAACTGCAAGGTCATATACGTCGGTTTGGGATCAGGTAAGTCCAACTGCTTGAAGATTGACAAGGGCATCAGATTGATGCTAGCTCCCAAGTCACATAAGCATCTATCAAAAGACACTTTTTCAATAGTACATGAAATAGTGAAGCTTCCTGGATCTTTAAGCTTCGGAGGTAACTTTTGTTGCAGCATAGCACTGCATTTCTTCGTGAGAGCGACAATCACTAAATCATTTAGCTTCACATTTTGAGAGAGAATACCTTTTATAAACTTTGCATAACTAGGCATATGCTCGAGAGCCTTAGCGAAAGGTATGTTGATATGAAGTTTCTTGAACACCTCCAGAAACTTCTCAAATTGCTTGTCCAGCTTTTTCTTTTACAGCCGCTTAGGAAAAGGCGGTGGAGGATATATATGTTTCTCCCCTGTATTACCCTCAGGCGGAGTGTGCTCAACAGTAGTCTTCCTTGGTTCTACTTTTTCATCCTGCTGCTTCGCTTCTTTCTCAGCCCCAGCTTCTTCAGTCAACTCTTGAGTTTGTTCGGGATTCGCAACCTTTCCAGACCTCAAAGTGATTGCCTTTACATGTTCCTTGGCTTCCCTCTTTCCTGGTACTTCAGTGTCACTAGGCAATGTACCAGGTTGTCAATTTAGCAAAGCATTGGCAATTTACCCAATATGATTTTCCAAGGTCTTGATAGAAACAGCTTAACTCTTGCACATAAGCTTTAAATCCTCTAATTCAGATTTTTCATTAGCTTGTTGCGGCTGGAGTTGCTGTCTTGGTGCATACTGCGGTTGCTGAAAAGGAGGGGGTTATACTGTTTAGCTTGATACTGCTGATAAGGCTGTTGAACCGTATTCTGAGCGTTGCTCTAACTGAAATTAGGATGAATGCGGTCATTAGGATCATAGGTGGCTGGCACAGGCTACTGCGATCGCTGAAAATTGCTCACGAACTGAGCTGATTCACTAAATATGGCACACTGATCAGTCTCATGGGCACCAGCACAAAGCTCACAGACACTAGTGATTTGATTAACTCCATAATTAGCCAACGTGTCCACCTTCATAGTCAAAGCCTTAAGTTGGGCAGCAATAGCAGTTGCTGCGTCCAATTCCAGAATTCCTGCAGCTTTCCCTTGAGTCAGTCTCTGGGAAGGATTCTGGTACTCATTTACAGCCATCAGTTTAATAAGTTCATGAGCTTCATCGTAGTTTTTAGCCCACAGGACTCCTCCTGATGCTGCATCAAGCATGGGCCTAGAAGTAGGACCCAATCCATTGTAGAAGCAGTTAATAATCATCCAATCAGGCATGCCATGGTGTGGGCACTTCCTTAGCATCTCCTTATATCGATCCCAAGGCTCACACAGAGATTCTCCAGTTTGCTGCGCGAACTGGGTAAGAGCATTCCTGATTGCAGCAGTCTTCACCATGGGGAAGAATTTAGTGAGAAACTTTTGAGCAAGATCTTCCCAAGTGGTGATAGACCCTGCTGGTAGCGAATGTAACTAGCACTTAGCTTTGTCCCTCAGAGAAAATGGGAAGAGTCGTAGCTTAATAGCATCCTCACTCACATCGTTGAATTTGAAAGTGTCGCAGATCTCGATGAAATCCCTGATGTGCATGTTGGGTTCTGTATCATCTGGATTGTGCTTGACTTGATCTCAAAAGTGTTAGCCCTGATGGTTGGACTGATGATGCTAGACTGAATATCATTAATCTTAGGCTTAGAATAGTCCATCAAAGCCTTCAAATTTTCTACTTGATCTCCCATCACTACTACAACTGGTTCTTCGACTTTCTCTTCTTCTTCTACCTTCTTTTCTTTCTCAAAAACTTCCCTACGAACTACCATAAGTTCTTCCTCGGCTTTATCCAGTGTTCTTTTACGAGTACGCGAACGCGTATGCATACACCCTCGCTAGAGTACCTGAAACCAGACAAGGAACAAATAAGTAACAATGTCCGAGTCAATGAACTTTAACAACCACTAATGGAAAGCACATAAACTATAAATTAACACTGCACTCCTCAGCAGCGGCGCCAAAAACTTATTAGTCGCTAAACATGCGCTAATAATACACGCAAGTATACGAGTTCGCAAGTAGTGTATAATCTTTTCTAGTTCATTCCCATAGAGACTGTATTGGTTAACTATCTAATTTATGCACCTAAGCAAAAATGTATGGTTATTATCCAATGCTAAGACTATAATAAATTGAGATTGTTTATAACTAAGAATTATGCTAACAAATATAACTACGAGAATAAGATTGACTGACTTGATATATATGACAAACATGGGATTCTAACTTCATTAAATACTTCATTCAATAGCTTTATTATTCTTAACCTTAGCATGCAATGGTGATGACACTAATTAGACAACACGAACTGATCAACGCCAACTTTCGTTGCACGAGTACCATTCTACCAGACATCCACAAAAGAGATAGAAGCTGAATAGGCACCAATTATATTGAGACCCTATATGTCTATAGAATTTGACAATATAACGGTTTAAGCACAAGTTACCTATCTTGATTACATAGGGCAAGTAAGATGGTTAAAATTACCTACGAATCATGCATAACAAATACATGAACCTATGCTAGCATGGCAAGTTCTAAATCCTTAAATTCACTTTCGCTTCATTAAGAATTAACACACTATCTTATAAGTTCGCGACGCTCATAAGATGAATACGCACAACCAATACTAGGATATCATACAATCACCACATACTAAGGCATCAAACAAATTAACTAGAGAAATCCATAAATAAATCCGCTAGAACCCCACGATAACGATTAGCCCATAAACGGACTCATCATCAACGTAGGTTCCGATGAAAACATGATATAATAAACTTAGTATTTATACGAATAAATAAAACCAAGTACAAACAAAAGTATAGGTTCAGCAAAACAAGAAACAAGCATGAAATTTACAACTCAAAACAAAGATTCACAAGAATAAACTAGATCGTCTTCGCCTTTGTTGAATTGTGCTAAAGATCTCTTGCCGTCTTCTCCTTGCGCTCTGGTCCGTCTCTGACTTGATATATATTAAAAAAGACCTAAAGTTATTTATATAGCAGCCCTCAACAATCTGGAAGCCTTCCCTTTTAGAATTATAGTAGAAGCAGGATTCTAAAATTCTGCCTCGGCACGGGCGCGCGTTATCACACTGCGGGCGCGCTGCATTTCTGGGACCCCGGCGCGGCCACGCGCTATCACAGCACGGGCGCGCCGTCCTTCTGGGAAAACTCATATTTCTTCTTAAATCTTGCTGCTTCGAGCCGGCTTTCGCCGAGCTTTTATTCCAACACCACCTGGACACCAAATTAGCACCAAAACAATGCTAATTCACCTGATTACCTGAATAGTGCCTGAATGCAAAAAATACTAGAAAACATATTAAAACATATAACAACCTCAGTACAAATGAATCAACTCAAAGATTATTAGAGCATAATAAAGTGTCATAAATGTCACTCAACAAATTATCCTAAGAGAGGAATCAAGCTTAGTCCCACAAACTGTATGTGCAAAAATATTTTTAAAAAATCATGCATACACCAAGGGGAAGCACACACTTGAAAATTTTAAATTTTATGTTTGTTTGGCAAATACCAAAAAGGGGAAGATTGAAAGGATATATTCGATATATTATTTATTTTGGTATATGTACGATTAAAACATAAAATTTAAATACACGTAGATCCTCTCCATTAGAACATGATTTTAATTGATCCAAATTAAGTCAAAATAGTCAAACTAGCAAAATTATTTTCAAGTATATTCATATAAAAGAGATATTCCATTATTCTAAAACATCAAAATTATATCGTTATGGAATATATCTCTAAGGCAATATGATCAAAGAAGAAATATCAAGACATGATATCTCTTAGATCTCAGTTGCAACATCAATAAGGCAACAAGCTCGAAAAAGGGATATGTCCATATATTCCTTAGAATACTCGTGCTATATCAAAAATATTTTACTCTTCACCCCAAAATATATTTTTACATCCATCAAAAGAGTTTTTATCCAAATTTTATTCATGATTGAAATATTAATATCCATTTTTATAACCCATTTCATGTATACGTGAAGTAATTTTCTCTCATTTCGTAAAATCTGCATTTCTCGAAGAAAATTATTTAAAAATACTCTAAAATATTTCCTACCATCCAAATATATTTTAAGTATTAGGACATATATTTTAAGTATTTATTTAAGTCAAAACTTTGGTCAAAAGATCCATATATTTAAATTCAAGACCAATGGTAATTTTACTCGGAAGAAAAGGCTGACAAAATAGTCTATATTTTAAATAAAATACTTCCACTCAATAGAATGACTTGAAATTCGGTATGGATCATTTAAATGGTATTTTATATGCATGGTAAAAATTTTGTAACATTTTGAGGCAGTTGGTCCCACAGTTGACCACGTTTGACCTAGTTATCATTGATCAAAGTTGACCAAAACTTGCAGGACATCATTTTATAATATTTAGGTAATTATCATATTTTTATGATATTTATTTAAGAGTTTTTAGGGTGGTCATATTTAATGGTGCTTAATGTTTAATTAAAATGATTAAACAATAATTAAAAGAAAAGGAAAATATATATTTAATTAAATATATCAGCTGAGTTTTGAATCCCATAAAGTTATTTGTCTTATATGGCTATGTCAAAGAAACACAACCTACTTGCCAAGTCATCAATCCATGTGACATACAACATCCACCATCCATTTTCCTCAAATCTCCACCATTCAATCCACCTAACTTTTCCTATAAATAAACCCCCACCCCAACCCATTTCAACCAAGCAAAAGAGCCACAAAGTGACTAGGATTTTTTCAAGAAGTGCTTCTCTTCATCTCTTTCAAATTCTATACACACACTTCTTCTCAAAAGCCTTCTCTCTCTTAAATATATATACATATATACAAGGTTTTTGAAACCCAAGCTTAGCTTCACCCAACCAAGCTTGTTCCCACCAAGTGAGCTCATCCACTACCACTCTCCGGCCTCCCGAGGGGCTGCCCAAGTTCGACCATAGTGCCAAAATCCGGCCGAACCTCCGGCAAATTTTTTCGGCGAACTTTTCCGACCGTTTTCCGAAAGTGGTAATTTTTAGCTTCTTCTTTGAGTTTCTTTATTTGAGCTTTAACTTAATTTCTCTAATTTATCTTAAGCTCTAATACTAGATCTCCTATAAAGAACGTTCTCTAAGAAAAGAGAACAAAGATTCGAACTCGGAATTCGAATAAAGTACTTGATCTTCAAAGAGAAGCTTTAAAAGAAGAGGATCTATAAAATACAAGTACTTAAATCTCTATAACTCCTCACGAGTGAGATTTCATAAATCTTTATAGCTTCTCATGAGTGAGATTTCATATTTGACAAACCTCGCGAGTTGGCCAATTGCTTGCACTTTATTTATCTCGATCTTGGCCAACATATTTCGTAAATATAAAAATAATTACAAAAGGTATCGTATAATCCTCACTAACATCTTTAGTGTTCCGTGGGATTATAATTCGATCATTCGTAAGCTTCGTAATTTTATCAAATATCAAAGACGGATTTAATCACACGAGTTGGCCAATTACTTGCACTTCATTTATTTGGATCTTGGCCAATGCATAGTTCGTGTACATAGTATCATTACGAAAAGTATCGTATAATCCCCACTAACATCTTTAGTGTTCTGTGGGATTATAAATCGATAAATAGTAAACTTCGTAATCATCCGTCTAAGCTTCAAAGGTGGATTTAATCACACGAGTTGGCCAATTACTTGCACTTCATTTATTTGAATCTTGGCCAACGCATAGTTCGTGTACATAGTATCATTACGAAAAGTATCGTATAATCCTTACTAACATCTTTAGTGTTCCATGGGATTATAAATCGATAAATAGTAAACTTCGTAATCATCCACCTAAACTTCAAAAGCACAAATCTAAAGCCAATTACTTGCACTTCTTTTATCTCGATCTTGGCTTATATAGAACCTATAAATTGTGCACGAAGTTAAAAGTATACTTTGGATCTACAATTGTTAAAATATAAGTATACTAATATCCTTAAGCCTGCGAGCTTAAAAAGAATAAGTTACAATTCCGAGATTGTAACTAAAGTATTCTTCGATTTATAAATACATAATCAAAAGAAGAAGAATACTAAAGAAGTCATAAGCTATTTTCCTTATATATATAAAAGACTTCTTATATTACTCCGATAAACATATATTCTATAAAGACAGAGTAATCAAAAGTATACTTGACATATTATTATATATCTCAAGTCAAGTATATATAGTTGATATTTAATATTCTTATTTGAATATTATATTATCTTGTGGGCTAGTACCGTAACATACTAGTTCAACCCATCTTTTCTTTATACCTGTTGTTTTGTGGATTCTCTTATTATTTATGTGGTGAGGTGAAGTGACGTGAGGTGATTCTCGTTCTAAGACCCAAGTCATATACATACTAACGGGGAGTTAGTAGTATTTGCACCATGAAGAAGAGGAAAGACCCAAGACCGGATCACTAAGATCCAAGACCGATAAAAGCTAAAGAAGCCAAGTCCACACAAGGTATCTACATCAACTTTGAAGAAATAGCGGGGAGTTATTGTCTAAGATAAGTTGTGTAGGTATTACATTTATTTTAAGGTGGTGACCCTTGTGTTACACACCAAGACAAATATTTGTAAGGGTGTAAAGGCTTCTGCGTCTACTAAAGGAGCGAAATTATTATAAGGGAAAATCCCAAGTCCGAGAGAGGAGCTCGGGGTCTGGACGTAGGGGTAAGAGAATCTATTAGAGGTTGTGCCATCACGAACCAGGATAAAATCGCCGTGTGGTATTTTCTTTCCTTGCACTTTATTTTCCGCACATATAAACTGCATAACCACTCGGTACAGTTTTAAAAAGGGATACATTATTTTAAAATGCCATAATAATTTTTAAATTGGTAATTAAGCTATTCAACCCCCCTTCTAGCTTAATATAGCCCTTTTACGGGACCTATCAGCCAGAAATAGAAGTTACACTTTTCCTAAAATGGAAATGACAATGAAAGTTTACTAAAGTTAATAGCATATCTTATTGTACACTGTGTAAACCAGCAGTTAACTAAATTATAAAGTTAACACTGGTCCTTTAGTCAGTTGTAACAATTTAGACAGAAAATCTTGTAACACTCTCAAGGAGAAGCTAAGCTCTTTATCAACAAAGAGCCTAGAAATTTTGTAGCAAAACATTCTTAATTTTAATATAAAATTAAGTGAGTTTTGAAAGGATTTGTGTTCTTCATTATTGCATGTTTAAATTTCTGCAAGTAACACATTTCACTACAAGATTTGATTTACTTTGTTCACAACCATAAATAGTTCAAGAAAAGCATAAAACACAAAAACACATTCACCCCTCCCCCTTTGTGTGTAATTCATTACCTAACACTCGTGCGATGCACAGATTGCACAATTTTTTTTAATATTATATATATATATATTTAAAAAAATATATTGAATTCAATTCTTAATTTTGTTCATTTAAAACTTTAAATGATATGACTACATGATAATTATATTAGTAGACGTATATGTTCATAACTTTTTAGAACATTTTAATTTAATTTAAAGTGATAGCATTGGTAATGGGGGAAATATTATTATAACGAAATTATTATTTTATTGAGGGTAAAAATATAGTGTCTTCATTATGTTGGGACCTTAAAAAAATATTATTTTAGCATTGTGACTTAATAGATTAACTATAACTCTATAAAAGATATTTAAAAAAAATAATACTACTCATTGAACGATATAGTTTTATTGATAATTTTATGTAAATTTTATAAAAAATATGTTTTAATTAAAATTTGAGGTGCTTGCCTAAGCACATGATAGGGACAACTGTCACCCATCAATCATGGGAATAATCAGGGCACGTGTCAGAGGATCCTCAGAACATTCCTCAGTCAGTCTCGCCCTGACACGTGTAAAGCATCTACTCCAACCAGGTGTCCTCCGCTCCTAAAACCAACGACTACAATTTAAAGGTACCAACCCCTAAACCCTACCCATGGGCTATAAATAGCCCAAGGATGAAAGGTTTTGGGGTTAATCACTCTCTCACACTCATATACACACAACCACCTTGCATTCATATCTATCTTCATCTTCCCCAAAAGCGAGTTCTTACTCTCACACCGGAGGCGCCGCAAGACCCAAACCCCCCTTCCGGTGTTGTTTTGTAGGAGCCCCACCACAGCTACACCTCCACAGCAGCGAAGGATCCTGCACGGCGTCGAAGGAGCAGCCCCGCCACCAGGAGTTATCATTTAGCGCTAGAAGGAGGGGCTCTCCATCCTTGGGTCTCGGTGCCCCTGGATTCACCTTCTTCAGCAAGCTTTTGAAAGAGTCCATTTTTTTAACTTGTAAGAACCAAAGCATCCATACTCTCTCATAAATATGAATGTTGTTTATTTAAGCCACGTTTGTGTGTGCTCGTTATTTTAGGCCACGTTTGTGTGAGCCCTGTTTAGTTGATTTAAGCCACGTTTGTGTGTGCTATTGTTAGTTTTAATTGTTTTAGAACCCCGATTTTTCTCTAGTTTTCATATTGCCTTTGTGTTCTAGAACCCAGCTGCACTCATTCTACCACATTGTTAAGTAGTCCCAGAAGATTGTTTAAACTAGTCCCAGATGGCTGTTTGTTACTGCTTGTTATTATTCTGGATAGTTTTTGCGATTTTCGAAAAGCAACCTTAGATCAATATTATTAGTTGGAAATTTTTGTTAGTTGTTGTTGGTATTTTTGGAACAATGGCAAGAGAAGGAAAACATACTTCTGGGAGACCCTCTGCTAGCACCCAGGTCCAGGAGCCAGACCACTCTCAGGCTCAAGACCCGGTAGCCGACCAAGAAACACTCCAGGCACAACCACTGCAACACATTCCAGTTATGGAGAGGATTGTCAACACTCGGGACGCCAGGACCCTCATTGAACTGAACCAATACAAGTACACTAATGTCCCGGTGGCTGATGAGCACATGGCCAACCTCACAAGTAATGAGTTGGCGGAAGCAATCCGGCTCTACAAGCAGGAGCAAACCCGGCTCCAGGAGGAAGCCGAACTTGAGGAAGAACCAAAGGAGTCCGGGGACTCCCAGTAATCTAAGAGATCTATCTTTGACCGAATTGGAGCTAAGGGGAAGAAGAACAAAACGGATCATGGAAATAAGAAAGAAACATAAACGACCAAGCAAAAGAGGCTAGAAGAGATGCGGGAGTAAATCAGAAAGGAAGAAGAATCAAAGCTCAAACTAAAGATCCAGAAAAGAATACAGTTAAAAGAAGAAAAGCTACTGGCCAAGTCCGGGACCAAAAGAGCCCGGAGGGATCCCACTCCAGAGCTGATCTCTGATGAAGAAGAAGAGGAGAAGCATAAAGAACTAAAAGATATGATCTATGAATTATAAAGGAAGATGGACAGAGACTTGAGAGTAGAAATTGGGGAAACATTAACTCCTTTTAGCCACTCCTTAGAGGCTATCCCTAGGAAGCGGGACCTGAAACACTATAACTTTGACTCTTTTGACGGTCTGGGAGACCCGAAGGAGCACTTGAATTATTTTGAGTAGATCGCGCAAATATATTACTACAATGACTTGACAAAATCAAGGTTCTTCGCATCAACTCTTAAGGGAGGGGCCCAGAGATGGTTCAGCAGGATCCCCTCTCGCAACATCCATAGTTGGAAGGAGTTTCGCGCATCTTTTCTTCGAAGATTTCGAGCAAACAAGACACATGAAATGCATATATGTCACCTGGAAACCATCCGCCAGCATGACAATGAGTCCCTATCAGCCTACATGCGCCGGTTCCAGGAAGTAATCAATAAGGTCTCGAACTTGGAAGAGCGCGAAGCTCTAAGCATCTTCAGGAGAAACTTAGATCCGGAGCACAATGAAAGATACATAGTGGAACTGATCAATAAGGAGCCACAAAGTCTGGTAGCAGCTTACTCTTTGTCTTCCTGATTCATAAAGGAAACTGATGTACTCCAGGAAATGAGGATGACCCGGAGTGGGGGATCCAGGAGTAAAAACACTGATGACCGACCGAAAGGGGGTTACCATCAGGACAAAAAGTTCAAATAAAATCAGCAGAACCAAGAGAGACAAAATACTCTAGTTTTTCAGAGACTCGGTCCTAAGCCGGAGTTCAAAAGTGATCCAGGACCCGCGAAGCAGCCCCGGGAGCCGAAGCGGGAGCCGGACTGGACTCCTTTAAACATGACCATGGAGGAAATCTTGAAGGAGGTAAAAGACAAACCTTTCTACTATCATCCGAAGCCAATGCAAACTCCTCCGTAGAGCAGGCCTTATAATAGGCAGTGCGATTATCACGAAACACACGGCCACAAGACGGGGAACTGTTTATTGCTCAAGTACTTCATCGAAGACCAAATAAAGAAAGGAAACCTGAACAAGTACTTTCTCCGGTACAACAACAACAACAACAGAGGGGAAGCGCAGAAGAGGGGAAAGAACGTAGTTAACGTGGTCTTAGGAGGCTCTCACTCCCCACCACGGAACCCGTACTTCGGGGAAGAAGTGCCCTCAATTCAATCACTCCCAGATCTGGTGATATCCTTCAGCAGTAAGGACTCTAAAGGAGTCAACCCTCATCATAATGCAACTTTAGTTGTCACCTTGGACATCTTTGATAATGAAGTAAGAAGAATATTGATAGACAATGGTTCCTCGGTAAATATTCTCTTCAAGCACATAGTGGATCGAATGCAGTTAGGGAGCGTCCGCTCAAATGATTGTCGGGAGGATCCACTCTATGGGTTCGGACGCAACTTAGTCCCGATTCAAGGGACCTTATATCTACCTGTCATTTTTGGAACTGCTCCTAACCAAGTAACTCATGTCATCAAGTTCTATATCATTAACACTCCTTCATCATACAATGGAATCATTGGCAGGTCAGCTCTAACCATGATGCAAGCGATAACTTCAATCTCCCATCTCAAAATCAAGTTCCCAACCCCAACAGGAGTCGGGGAGATAAAAGGAGATTATAGAGTTGCTGAAATATGCTATAGCCAGGGGTTAGTCATGGTAGAAACCCACCACGACAACAAAAGGAAGGCCACAGTCCTTTGCAAACAGCAAAGCATAAAGAAGCACCGACCCCGGCCAAGGGAAGAAACAACAAAAGAAGTACAATTCATTGAATCAAGTCCAGACCCAGAAGCAAGCATACCAAGTCCGTAGGGACCGACAAGCAACCAAGTCATGGTACTCGACAAGGTAAATCAGGTCCTAGACCAAGCTAGTCCTATCATGCAAGCAACCAAAGATAAAGGATCAAAGCAAATAAACTTCTACCTCAAGAAGAACTCTGAAGCCCGAATTCATCAAATGGTCTCAAACAAAGAACAAGCAAAAATCGAAGCTGCAGTTTAAACAGAGGAGGTCCAGGTTGATGAAAGTAGTCCTAACAAAAAGGTGAAAGTTGGATCAGGACTCGAGGAGTCCTTTAGAGAAAGACTAGTGTCCTTGCTCTGGGAGTACAAAGATGTATTTTCCTTGAGTCCAAGAGACATGCCCGTACTACATGAGTCCATAGCAATGAACAACTTGGATGTCAACCCCAACAGAAAACCAGTCAAGCAGAAGCGAAGGAACTTCGCCCCAGAGAGGCAAAAAGCCATAGACGAAAAAGTAGAGAAGTTACTCAAAGCGGAAATTATCAAAGAAATCAAATACCCGAAATGGCTAGCTAATGTTGTCATGGTAAAGTAGTCGAATGGAAAGTGAAGAATGTGTGTGGACTACACTAATTTGAATGATGCATGCCCGAAGGACCCATACCCTCTCCCCAATATTGATCAGTTGATAGATGCCACCTCCGGACACATCATGCTAAGTTTCATGGATGCTTCTCCGAATACAACCAGATCAAGATGAACCCGAAGGATATACCTAAGACAACATTCATAACTCACAGAGCAGGCTACGCTTATGTGATGTTGCCATTTGGACTGACAAGCACAGGATCCACGTACCAAAGAGCCATGAACAAGATATTCATGTCCCAAATCGGGAGGAATTTGGAGTACTATGTCGACGACATGATTTCCAAATCAACAACTATACCAGGACACGTAGAAGATCTGAAGGAGTGCTTTGACAACCTGAGAAAGAACCAACTCAAACTGAATCCAGAGAAATGTACCTTCGGAGTAAGTGCAGGCAAGTTCTTAGGATTCATAATAATCAATCGAGGAATAGAAGCTAATCCAAAGAAGATAAAAGCAATCCAGGAGATTAGGGCTCCCAGGACCTAGAAAGATGTGCAGAAGCTAGCAGGTTCCCTAGCAGCACTCAGGAGATTTATCTCAAAACTAGCAGAGAGGTGCTTACCATTCTTCAATTTACTCAAGGGAGCAAGCAACAAGAAAGAGGTAAAATGGAGTCCGCAGTGACAAAAGGCATTCGAGGATATCAAGTCCTACCTCTCTCAGCCACCAGTCCTAACTAAAGTTCAACCAGGAGAGCCTCTCTACTTATAGTTATCAGCGGGAACGCAAGCAGTATGAGGCACCCTAATCAGGGAAGAAAATGGAAAACAAAAACCAGTTTACTATGTAAGCCAAGTACTTAAAGACGCGGAAACTAGATACCCAAGACTAGAGAAGTTTTCCTTCACCTTAGTCACAACTTCAAGAAAACTCAGGCACTACTTCCAAGGAAGAGAAATCAGAGTGGTCACAAAATAGCCTCTTAGAAAGATAATTCACAAGACAGATGTCTCGGGAAGGCTAGTCAATTGGGCTGTGGAGTTAAGCCAATTCAATTTAAGCTTCATTCTCATTAAATCTCAAGCACTTGTAGATTTCATAATCGAATGCAACTTCTCGGAAGAAGAACCGGAGCCAATGAACATAGATCCAGAGACAGACCAAGATGCACATTCGGGAGCCTGGATCTTGAAAGTAGATGGTTCTTCAACAACCGAGAGGTCAGGAGCCGGACTTATACCAAAAAGTCCTGAGGGATTCACCATCCAAATAACTATATCTTTCGGTTTCCCGGCAACCAACAACCAGGCGGAATATGAGGCACTGATTGCAGGACTAAAGCTCTCCAGGACTCTGAGGGTCCAGGACTTAAAAATCTACAGTGACTCCTAGATAGCGGTCAAACAAACAAACGGGGAATACATAGCAAAAGACCCTATTCTGGAAAAGTATCAAGCACTAGTTGAAAGTTACTTAGCCTCAATCCCATAGCGTCAAGTCTTTCACATATGTCGAGAAGAAAACAAAAAAGCGGATATTCTATCCAAGTTAGTCGGAAACTCATCAGATCTAGACTGCTCAGTTTACTTTGAAGAACTCCACAAACCATCTATTAATTCCGGAGAAGTCTTCGAGATCGAAAGCAACCAGAACAGGATGACTCCTTTCATCAACTACTTAGAAAAAGGAGAACTCCCAGAAGCCAAAGGAAAGGCCCAAAGAATGAAAGCCAAAGTAACCAAGTTCTTCTTTGAAGAAGGACTACTATACCGCAGGACCTTCTCCTATCCTATTCTAAAATGCATCGGCCTAGAAGAAGCAAAATACTGTTTAATGAAAGTTCATGAAGGTATATACGGTGATCACATATCCACAAAATCCCTAGCTCATAAGATCATAAGACAAGGCTACTACTGGACAACTATTCATCAGGATGCAATAGAGTTCGTGAAAAAATGCAAGGAATGCCAGCTCTTCAGCAACGTGTCCCGGATAAGCCCAGTCTTACCTTCCTCAATTCTATCACCAATACCCTTTGTTGTCTGGGGTATAGACATTATGGGACCCTTTCCCCGGGCCAAAGGAGATCTCAGGTACTTAGTCTCAATTATTTACATGACCAAATGGGTTGAAGCGAAAGCAATGAGGACCATAAACCAGCAAGACTGCATAAAGTTTATGGACAATATTTTGATGAGGTTCTGGATTCCAAGAGTCCTAGTATCAGATAACGAACCACAGTTCATCGGATCAGAATTCGAGTTCTACCTCTAGGAGCGCGGGATCAAGCACAAAAAGTCACCAGTAGCATATCCCCAAGGAAATGGGCATGTTAGGTCACACACACGGTAGAAAGGGGTTGAATACAGTGTTTAGCACAATCAAATCGAATATAAGAACTTAAGTAACAGAAAATAGATTTTATTCAACATAATAAACTCTGTTACAATGTGGAACTGTCCTCTCTCAGTGATGAACAAATTATCACGAGAGCTGCTAGAGTTACAAAGAATAATAACTTCGATAATCGTAACACTTATAGTGTAAACTCTATGCCTGTGTTTATATACTACACCGTTACAAGATAATCTTCTAATTGATATGGAATATAATTCCTTCTTCATGCACAATTCTTTCGGTCTTAGTCTCGATCTTCTTTCCTTTCAATCAGCCGCCTGCCTTATCTGAAAGTCATTTTAAGTCCTGATATTATCTCCTGATAAATATCTTCTGAACCTTAAGTTCTGATAACTTAAGTTCTGATATCTTAAGTATAAGTGCTGATTTCCAGTTAAGTACTGATTTGTCCTGTTATGTAAGATCTGAAAACTAAACACAAATCATATTACACATGACATTATCAAATATATCTAACAATCTCCCCCAACTTCTAAATTAGCATAATATACAAGTTCAATAGATATTTGATGATGTCAAAAACATTAAGTACAAATGCATGAGAATTTGACTAGATAATTAGAACTTACAGTCCTTTCAGCTTTACCATCTTTAACTTTTGATAACCACTTCAGTCTGCATAAACTTCAGAATTTAAGTAGTTGTAGGTCTTTGACTTGGCTTCAACTTTCAATTTCTTCTGATCTCTTTGATATCAGGAGTTGTCCTGAGATAGTTCTTCAACAAACATCTCTCTGCATATTCAAGTTTATTGACCATCCTCCTTTTAGCATTTATCAATTCAGCTGTATCTTCTCCAGTTTGAAAAATAGCTGCTCCGAGATCATTTATCTTAGTTTTTCTTATCTCCTGATCTAGTCTAATCATATATGCCTTTTCAGACTCTAGATTGAATTCCACAGCCTTATAACCCAAAAAAAAAGTAGTTATAATCCTAGCAGAGTTAGGCTTCATATCGACAATATCACCCTTGTGATCTCTGTACTTGGGACAGTGTGTGCTGTCAGACTTTACATAATAAAGCTTCTTCTGTCTTTGAATTTGAGACTTTAAATATCCTGCAGCACTATCTGTTAATCTGTCTTTCACTTGAAGTATGAATAGAACATGTTCCAGTTCTTCAAAATACTTCAGTGGTATAGCATTTTTCTTAATCTGGTATACCCTTCCATCGGTCATAAAATATAACAAGATATGTTCTTTCAAGAAGGTATGATAAACCATTTGTACAGATTTAAGTCGATTCAATCTTTCAGGAGTTGCTCCAACACCTGGTTCACTTAAGGAAGTTGGATCATTGGTAGTGTTATGTACTCTTCTTTCATCAGAACTACCCAACCCAGATTTATCTCTTGCTTCCTTTCCTGTAACAACTCTTGCTTCAAAACCACTTGTTGCAGTCTTCAAAGATTGAGTCTGTTTAGCTTTGGTGAATCCTGGTAGGAGTATCTTTGAAAGTTCAACATGAGCAATGTCAGAGGTTTCCTTTTCCTTATCTTCTGATATCAAGCCAACTTGAGCTATGTTAGAGGTTGCTTGCTTCACTGTCATATCAGAACTTACTAAATCTTGACTCTGAACAACATGAGCCATGTCAGAGGTTGTTTGAAAAATCTTCTTATGCATCAGAGTAATATTAGCATCTGCTTCATCATCAATTATTTCTTCATCCATGATAGGCATATAAACCTTTACAGGTTCATCAACCTTTTCTTTGCCCTTGGACCTTGGATCAATTTCCATTTTTGATTTAGCCTTGGTTGCCTCAGAACTTGTTCTTTCCTTTATCACAATACCCTTAGACATTGGAAATTTCTTTTCAACAACAGAAGCTTCAGATTTTGTCTTGACACCTTCTGCTTTGAGTCTGGCTTCTTCTTCCTTTAGACTCTCAAAGTCCATTCCTGGATTTTCTTTAAGAAATAACTGCTTTGAAATTTCTTCATCAAGTTCTAGATATCCACCAGAACTTATCCTTTTACCAGTATCAGAACTTATTCTTCTCCCAGTATCAGAACTTGTTCCTTGACTTGTAATTCTAGCTTTACTTGACGAAAGTCCTTTGCCTTGACCTTGACCTCTACCCTTATTAGTGTTTCCCTGGTCATCATTTCCATCATCCTTTCCTTTCAGTTTCTGAATAGATTTGCATTTGGACTTAATCACTTTCTCCCCCTTTTTGGCATCAACAGGTAATAGAAGAGAGACAAACAATTCCACTGAGGATTGGATCTCATTGAGTTGACTTTGGTGAGAAGCTTGATTCTTCAGAATTTCTTCAATTTGAGCTTGTTGCTTCTCCTGAGTTTTCTCAATTTAGGCAATTCTGTCAAAGGCTGGCTTGAAAAATCTGTTCTTTTCAAGTTTTACATTCATATCTTGTTGGATTACAGCTTCTTGAATTTTGTTCACCTTGTCATGAGTTATTGAGTGTTGACCTTGAAGGTGCCTTGTACTCAATGCAGTAACTCTCAGCTGTGCCTTGAAATCATCATTTATCAGCATTTCATCAGCTTTTGCAAGATGCTCAGCAAGAATCTTTTCAGAAGGAACAAAACTAACTGAGTTCCATTCTTTAGTCCACTCCTTTCCTCTAGGAGTTTCACTCCAAGGTACTGGTGCTTCCCCTGTAACAAACTTCTTGACTAAATTAGCTTTATGAACAGTTTGTTGAGGTGCATGTCCTGATGGACCAGCTACATCAGCATCTAAATTACCAGTAGTTTCACAAGTAGTTTACAAATAAAAATAATGACCCCTCGACTCCCTAGACTGATGTATAATAATAACAGTCAGTAAAAGATCTAAAGCCAGAGTTAATGGGCACAGGATATAATAATAATTACTGTGCGCATGCAGTTTTTCAAGACATACACGTTAACCACTAACCCACAATGATTATGACTGTTTTATCTCACATTAACCAATATTCTGTAAAAATATTATCGTTCAAGTAATGACCAAAAATAAACCAAGTAAATAAATACTGTTACGTCAGCATCAAAACTTGATTATTATCAGGATTTAAAAGTCATCAGAATATGGCTCCTTAACTCGAAAAGTGAATGTGTATTCCTGTAATTCTTCACACAAATACTGATATGGTTTCATTAGAACTTAATCATTAGAACTTCCATCAGAACTTGTCCTCAGAATTTATGCAATCTGACACATAAACTGTTCATCTAAAATAACATTGATCACCACAGTAATTTTTATTATTCATATGGAGTGTATGTGTGTGCATTAAGCTAAATATTAGACAAGGAGTAAAGTCTGATTCACTTCAATACATCTTAGAAATAAGGCATAACTAATAACTTTACTTAAAATCTGTCATTATTCTGAAGTCTACTTTAGAATGAGTTCATGCATGAGTCCACCTCAACTATTTTGTGCTCATTTTATGCATCTTTTGAAATTCTATTTTACAGTGGCTTCTCAGTGTAAGTGAGTCATGACTGCTTATCAGAATTTATGCTATTATCAGAGTATTTCTCCAGTAATCATAGAGTGTGAAAAGTCACCAAGAAAATTTTATTTTGCTTTTCTAATGCATATTACTTAATACCAGCAATGCACTTGGGTCTTCCCTTCCACATTTTTACTCTAGATCTCAAAGGAGTGCCTGATTTTTATTTCTTTTTCTTTTCCTTTTCTTTTGATAAGTGAGGCTTATCAGCACTTAGTACATTCATCAGATTTACTAACATCAGAACTTAACAAATAAGAAGCATTATTCTAGTTTTTGACTTAGTAATAAGATACACAAAGTAAACTTAACTAAGCTCAATATCAGAATTTGCTTGTGTTAAAAGATTTCCACATAAATAATTACTTCAAACATGGGATCTTTAGTATATTAAAGATTACTAGGTCAACATCTAGCACAGTTATCCTCATTGGATTGAATAGTCATAGAAATATTCATATCACTATCAGAGTTTAGAAATTCACATCAGACAACAATCAATACTTAAGTAATTTTTCAATTTAAGCATAGAATACACAAAGATAGTAATATCTGTAAATACTGATCATAAAGTCTAATATATCAGAACATAACCTAAGAAGATTTAGAGAAAGAACCTGAAACCATTCCAAATTCATTTACCAATCTTGTAAAAGTAGCTTCACACAGTGGTTTTGTGAAGATATCTGCTAGTTGTTGATCTGTGGGAATAAAATGCAATTCCACTGTACCTTCATCCACATGTTCCCTTATAAAGTGGTACCTAATGCTGATGTGCTTTATCATTGAGTGCTGAACTGGATTACATGTCATAGTAATAGCACTTTGATTATCACAGTAAATAGGGATTTTAGAAAATTCTAACCCATAATCCAGTAACTGATTCTTCATCCAAAGAATCTGTGCACAACAGCTTCCTACAACAATGTATTCTGCTTCTGCAGTTGATGTGGAAATTGACTTCTGTTTCTTGCTAAACCAAGAAACCAATCCGCCTCCAAGAAATTGGCAACATCCATTTGTGCTTTTCCTGTCAATTTTGCATCCTGCAAAATCTGCATCTGAGTAACCTATTAGCTTAAAGTCTGATTCTCTAGGATACCACAATCCCAGATCAGCTGTACCATTTAGGTACTTGAAAATTCTTTTCACAACTGTTAAGTGAGGTTCTCTTGGATCTGCTTGAAATCTTGCACAAAGACAGGTAGCATACATGATATCAGGTATACTTGCAGTTAGATAGAGTAGAGAGCCAATCATACCTCTGTAATCAGTAATATCTACTGATTTACCAGTATCCTTATCCAACTTAGTTGCAGTGGCCATAGGAGTGGATGCACTTGAACAATCCTGCATTCCAAATTTCTTCAACAAATTTCTGGTGTACTTAGATTGACAAATAAAAGTTCCTTCTTCATTCTGCTTGACTTGAAGGCCCATAAAATAGTTAAGTTCTCCCATTATACTTATTTGATATCTTGACTGCATCAGTTTGGCAAACTTCTTACAAAGTTTGTCATTTATTGAACCAAAAATGATATCATCAACATATATTTGCACCAAAAGTAAGTCCTTTCCATGGTTGAGGTAGAACAATGTTTTGTCAATAGTTCCTCTGTTAAATCCACTTTCCAGAAGAAACTGAGCTAATGTCTCATACCATGCTCTTGGAGCTTGCTTAAGGCCATAAAGTGCTTTATCAAGCATGTAGACATGATTGGGAAATTTGGGATCTACAAAGCCTGGAGGTTGTTCAATATATACTTCCTCTCCCAATTCTCCATTAAGAAAAGAACTTTTCACATCCATTTGAAAGACTTTAAACTTCTTGTGAGCAGCATAAGCCAAAAATATTCTTATGGCTTCCAATCTAGCAACTGGTGTAAATGTTTCATCATAATCAATTCCCTCCTGTTGAGAGTATCCTTTTGCAACCAGCCTTGCTTTGTTCCTTGTAATTATGCCATCACTGTCAGTTTTGTTTCTGAACACCCATTTTGTACCAAAAACTGATCTGTTCCTTGGTCTTGGCACTAGGGTCCAGACTTTATTTCTTTCAAATTCATTTAACTCTTCTTGCATTGCTTGCACCCAATCAGCATCTTGAAGAGCTTCTTCCACTTTCTTTGGTTCAGTCTGAGAAAGAAAAGAATAATAAAGACATTCATTTGATGTAGCTGTTCTAGTTCTGACACATGCATCAGGATTTCCAATAATTAAGTCAGGTGTATGTGCTTTAGTCCACTTCCTTATAGATGGAAGGTTTTCTCTAGAACTGGATGCTCCCCCATGATCCATGCTGTCTCCATCAACATTTTCTGATGCTCCCCCTGAAATTATGCTCTCTGAGTTGGATCCTTCATTATTTGAGTTTCCAGAAATATCAGAACATGAGTTTCCAGAATTATCAAAACTTGGCCCATCAGAACTTGAAGAGCCTGTTATAGGTTCTGATGCTTCTTGAGATGTGGTTGGTTCTTCAGTATGCCCCCCTGCACAGGTGCATTTTCATTAGGCATAGTCACCACAGTTTCAATAACATCAGAGTTTAATCCATCAGAGTTTGCAGTATCAGGATTTACAATATCAGAATTTAAAACTTCATTCTCGAATCTCAGCTGATCATGATCATTGAAATCTTCAAGTCCAGTAATCTTCTTATCATCAAAAGAGACATTGATAGATTCCATGACAACCCTTGTTCTTAAATTGTAGACTCTGAAGGCTTTTGTAAAAAGTGGATATCCAACAAAAATTCCTTCATTAGCTTTTAGATCAAATTTGGATAGCTGTTCGGGATGAGTCTTAAGAACAAAACACTTGCATCCAAATACATGAAGATACTTCAGATTTGGCTTCTTTTTCTTCACCATCTCATATGATGTTTTTCCATGCTTGTTAATGAGTGTTGCATTCTGAGTAAAAACAAGCAGTCTGCACAGCTTCAGCCCAAAAGTAGGTTGGCAACTTTGCTTCATCAAGCATAGTCCGTGCAGCTTCAATAAGAGTTCTATTCTTTCTTTCAACAACTCCATTTTGTTATGGAGTTCCAGGAGCAGAGAAATTCCTGCTTTATTCCATGGTCTTTGCAGAACTCTTCCATGATCAAATTCTTGAACTTAGTGTCATTATCACTTCTTATGATCTTCACAGAATCTTTGACCAATTTATCCAGTTGCTTGACATGATCAATCAAGATAGATGCAGTTTCACTTTTTGTGTGCAATAAATACACCCATGTGTATCTGGTGAACTCATCCACTATGACCATAGGATATTTCTTCTTTGTAATAGACATGACATTAACTGGACCAAATAGATCAACATGTAGTAGGTTATAAGGCTCAAGAATTGATGATTCAATCTTGCTCTTGAATGAAGATTTTCTTTGTTTTGCCTTCTGGCATGAATCACAAAGGCCATCAGGAGCAAATACTGATTTTGGCAATCCTCTCACAAGATCTTTCTTGACTAGTTCATTTATATTGTTGAAATTTAAATGAGAGAATTTCTTGTGCCAATCCTAGCTTTCTTCAATTGATGCTCTACTCAACAGACAAATTGCAGAACCATCAGTACTTGTTGAAAGCTTGGCTTCATAAATGTTACCATGCCTGTATCCTTTCAGAACAACTTTGCCTATAGATTTGCTTACAACTTCACAGTATTCTTCAAAGAAATCCACATGATAACCTCTGTCACATATTTGACTCACACTCAGCAGATTGTGTTTAAGTCCTGAAACCAGATCTACTTATTCAATGATGATATTCCCAAGATTGATATTTCCATATCCCAGAGTTTTTCCAATATTGCCATCTCCATAAGAAACACCTGGGCTAGCTTTCTCCACAAAGTCTGATAGCAGGGCTTTATTTCCAGTCATATGTCCTGAACATCTACTGTCCAGAACTAGTATATTCTTCCTGTTGCCCTGCAATCATAAAGACCACTAATGATTAGTTTTAAGGACCCAGACTTGCTTGGATCCTTTGGCCTTTTTTAGTTTGTTAACATTTGCAGCGGATTTAGCATCAGAGTTTATGTTAACTGTTTTCTTATCAGAATTTGCAATATTAGACTTTGCATCAAAACTTATACTAGAAGGAAATGCTAACTTTCTTTAAAGAAGGTTTTATTTGATAATAATCATAGTACAAACTATGATATTCTTTACAAGTATAAATGGAATGCCATAAACTACCACAATGAAAACAAGGATTTTTTGGCTTATATCTAACAGACTGACTCTTAACTCCTGATTTTGAAGGTAAGGAGTTTATATTTTTATTCTTCCTGCAAAAAGAAGCCAGATGGTTAGAATTTCCACAGTTATGACATGTTTTTCTAGGAGCATTAGGAACAGGCTTATAATTGTTACTTTTGTTCACACCTTCCTTTCCATTCCTATTTTTCCTAGGTGACTTTACCTTGTTTACATTCTTAACATCTTTCAGCTTATGCTTAAGCTGCCTCTTTGTCATTAAGCCTATGTTAACTTCAGTTGGCTTATCCTGTTTAGGTTTGTCAGAAGTTACTTTCTCCTCAACTTCTGATTTATCAATATCAAACTTTGCAGTTACAAACTTAACAAGATTTACCTTTGGTTTTTGTTTAACAACTATAGGCTCAGTTTCTACAGTTCCCTTACTGTTCTTACCATCTCCATAACCTAAGCCCTCTTTCCATTTTCCACTACTAAGAATATCCTGAGTTGCCTTACCAGAGTTTCCACTACTAAGAATATCCTGATAATCTCTCTTTCCTTTTCAAACTCAGTTTTTAGAGATTCATTCATTTTTAACACTTCATCCCTAACATAAAAGGCATCATCTCTATCTTTCTGAGTTTGATGGAACATGACTAACTCTTTTTCTAAATAATCATTCCTCTTTTTATAAGCAAGATTTTCAGAAGTTAGTCTTTCACATGTTAAAGTTTGATCTTTATAACTAATGAACATGGTTTTAAGATATCTTCTAATTAACTCAGTAATATCATCAGTATGAAAGGCATAAGTAGTTTTTTGGTACCTTTAAGTCAGCAGTATCAGAACTGCTATCAGCATTTGCCATCAAGGCATAGTTTTCCTCATTCTCAGAATCTGAAGCATCTGACCATCTTTTCTTCTTTATGACAAGAGCCTTGCCTTTGTCACTTTTCCCTTTTCTGCAATCTGGAGATATATGGCCTTTCTCACCACAGTTGTAGCATTTAACATTTGAGTAATCTCCTCTGTCAGACTTTCCTCCTTTGCCTTCAGATTTTCTGAAACCTTTCTTTTCAGAACTTGCACTTGTCCTGGAAAACTTCTTTCCTCTTCTGAATTTCCTGTATGCAATCTTTGTGATTACTTTCACCATAAGAGCACACAGCTTCATCATCTCCTCATCATGGTCCATCTCAGGTATACTTTCAGTTTCTGAGTCATCATCACTATCAGAACTTGATGACTCAGTATCAGACTTTGTGATGAGAGCTTTTTCCTTGCCTTTTCTTGAGGCAGCTACTTTGGGACTTTCCTCCTCAGCCACAAAGGCAACTGTTCTTGACTTTCTTCCATTCCTCTTGCTTCTTTGTTCCATCTCAAGTTCATGAGTCTTGAGCATCCCATAAATTTCATCAAGAGTTGTTTCATCAAGATTATAGTTGTCTCTTATTATTGTGGCCTTCAAATCCCATCTTTCAGGAAGAGCTAACAGGAACTTAAGATTTGAATCTTCAATATCATACTCTTTGTCAACTAGTGACAAATCATTCAAGAGTTTGACAAATCTGTCATATAAATCAGTTAATGACTCATCAGGCTTTGAGTCAAAGTGCTCATACTCTTGAGTGAGTATTGTCTTCCTGTTCTTCTTGATTAAATCAGTTCCCTGACACCTTGTTTCCAAAGCATCCCATGTCTCTTTTGCAGTCTTGCAGTTAATTACCCTGTTTGACATGACATTATCAATGGCACTATGCAGTAAGTGTCTTACCTTTGCATCCTTTGCAATCGATGAGATATCTTCAGCAGTGTAATCACTTTTTTCCTTTGGTACAGACTTTGCTGGCTGTCCTGCAACTTCCACAGAGAGTTTGGTTGGCATATGTGGTCCTTCATAAATCCTGTCGAGATATTCTGGATCTGTCGCTTCCAGAAACATAGCCATCTTCACTTTCTATATGGAATACTCAGAAGGTTTCAATATGGGAACTCTTATAGTCTCATATCGACTATGAGTTACAGTTTTTGGAGGTTCTTTAATTTTGGTAGGCTTGGTTGGAGTTTCTTCTTCAAACATGATTAATTTTGGATCTTAAACTGTTTGTGTGTTAACAGAAGGCTCTGATACCACTTGTTAGGTCACACACACTGTAGAAGGGGATTGCATACAGTGTTTAGCACAATCAAATCGAATATAAGAACTTAAGTAACAGAAAACAGATTTTATTCAACAAAATAAACTCTGTTACAATGTGGAACTGTCCTCTCTCAGTGATGAACAAATTATCACGAGAGCTGCTAGAGTTACAAAGAATAATAACTTCGATAATCGTAACACTTATAGTGTAAACTCTATGCCTGTGTTTATATACTACACAGTTACAAGATAATCTTCTAATTGATATGGAATATAATTCTGCTTCCTAAAATATATCAACTAGTTATCTTTTCTTCCAAGTATTCTATTCTTCATAGAATTCCTTCTTCATGCACAATTCTTTCTGTCTTAGTCTCGATCTTCTTTCCTTTCAATCAGCCGCATGCCTTATCTGAAAGTCATCTTAAGTCCTGATATTATCTCATGATAAATATCTTCTGAACCTTAAGTTCTGATAACTTAAGTTCTAATATCTTAAGTATAAGTGTTGATTTCCAGTTAAGTATTGATTTGTCTTATTATGTAAGATCTGAAAACTAAACACAAATTATATTACACATGACATTATCAAATATATCTAACAGGGTAATTAGAAGTCACCAACAGAATCCTACTCTAGGGTATTGAGAAGAAACTCAAAGAAAACAAAAGCAAATGGCCAGAAGAACTGTCAAGCGTACTATGGTCCTATAGAACAAGCCTCAGGACAAGCACTGGAGAGACTCCATTCAAACTAGCTTATGGCACAGAAGCAATGCTCACTATTGAGGTCGGATCTCCTTCTCACATAGCGATAAACTTTGATGAAGAAGCCAACGAAGAAGGACTCAAAACAAATATGGAGTTAATTGATGAGGTCCGGGACCAGGCTGTAGAAAAGATGGAGAGATACAAGGAGAAGACCAGGGAGTATTTCAGCAAGAAGTCCAGAGTCAAAAACTTCCAAGTTAGAGACTTGGTTCTTCAAGACATAGAAGCATCGAATCCTACAAACACTGGGAAGCTAATGCCTAAATGGGAAGGGCCATACAAGGTCAAAGAAGTCCTGAGACCAGGAACCTACAAACTCCTGAACATGGACGGCTTAGAAGTCCCCAATACTTGGCATGGACTTAGACTAAGGAAGTTCTACCAATAGGAAAAAACAAACAAAGTAACCAAAATCTTGTAGCCAGTATGGAAAACAACCAGTTTGTTTTTCCTTATATTTTGTATGAATGAAACTCCGGATTAATGAAAAGCATTTTTCTACATTACATTTATTAAATCTACCTAAAAGAAGCAATCACTAGTCCGGACCATAGATTAGTCTGGACTAGATCAATCACACTCACTTAGAACTAATTTTCTAAGTAAAGAAGCAATTACTAGTCCGGACCAAAGATTAGTCTGGACTAGAGCAACCTTATTTACTTAGAATTAATTTTTTAAGTAAAGAAGCCAACACTAGTCTGGACCAAAGATTAGTTTGGACTAGAGCAACCATATTTATTTAAAATTAATATTCTAAGTAAAGAATCCAACACTAGTCCGGACCAAAGATTAGTCAGGACTAGAGCAACCATATTTACTTAGAAAATTAATTCTAAGTAAAGAAACCAACACTAGTCCAGACCAAAGATTAGTCAGGACTAGAGCAACCATATTTACTTAGAATTAATTTTCTAAGAAAAGAAACAACCACTAGTCCGAACCAAATATTAGTTAGGACTAGAGCAAACATATTTACTTAGAATTAATTTTCTACGTAAAGAAGCCACCATTAGTCCGAACCAAAGATTAGTCTGGACTAGAGCAATCATATTTAATTAGAATTAATTTTCTAAGTCAAGAAGCCATCACTAGTCTGGACCAAAGAATAATTTGGACTAGAGCAAACATACTTAGAATTAATTTTTCCAAGCAAAGAAACAACCACTAGTCCGGACCATAGAATAGTCTGGACTAGATCAATCACATTCACTTAGAATTAATTTTCTAAGTAAAGAAGCAACCACTAGTCCGGACCAAAGATTAGTCTGAACTAGAACAACCATATTTTCTTAGAATTATTTTTATAAGTAAAAAAGCCAACATCAGTCCGGACCAAAGATTAGACAGGACTAGAGCAACCATATTTACTTAGAATTAATTTTTTAAGTAAAGAAGCCAACACTAGTCCGAACCAAAGATTAGTCAGGACTAGAGCAAACATATTTACTTAGAATTTATTTTCTAAGTAAAGAAGCCAACAACAGTCCGGACCAAAGATTAGTCTGGACTAGAGAAAACATATTTACTTAGAATTAATTTTCTAAGTAAAGAAGCCATCACTAGTCTGGACCAAAGATTAGTCAAGATTAGAGCAAACATATTTACTTAGAATTAATTTTCTAAGTAAAGAAGCCATCACTAGTCCGGACAAACTATAAAACCAGATTAGTAGAAACACAATAACTTAGAAAAAATTTCTAATGCAAACACAGTATAGAGAAGTAGAGATAAAAGCAAATAAAAGCGAAGCAAAGATATAACAAAGTTAACCGGGGCAACAAAGCCCGGAGCTAAGTACAAATATTACAATCACAAATCAATAAAAAGTCTTAAAATAACAACAACTCCACAGTGCAGATAAAAAGTAAAGAATCCGGAGCATTTGGAGGAAGGAAACTGGGGCATGGACCGTCGAAAGGCTTCGGATCCCCGAGCCCAGCCTCGATATTCTGCTTGGCCTTAATAAATTCTTCAACAAAGCTATCCCAGTTCGCCTCCGGATTAGTCTTGATATGTTTCTCAGTAATTACCCAGCAACGACCAATCTCCGGAGCCCCAGCATTCGCTATCGCCCTGTCATACTCCTCAGACTTCTTATACGCCTCGATGACCTCCAACTCCAGTTTCAAGGCAGCAATCTGCTTCCGGAGCTCAGCCAAATCTGATTTCAAGTCAGCAGCTTCCTTTTCAACATTCTCAGTCGGGTTGTAACATCGCTAAGATGCTTATTCAGCCCGGACATAGAAGTATCCTTCACAATAATTTGATCCCTCAATTCCCCAATCTCTGTAATCTTGTCAGCAATTATGGTCCGGGAAATCTTGAATTCATTATATGCAAGAGAAGCAGTTTTGGCCATGTACCCACCAAGCTACAAAGAAAATGTTACAAATCTCAGAAAAATTCACAAGGTAAAAACAGAAGAAACGGAGCAAGCAAAGAAATATTGCATACCTGGCCCCAGAGACGAGTACATTGCTTCATCGTGGAATCGAATCTGGAGGCATTCATCTCCCTCCATTCGGCGGCTGAGGGAATCTCAGCCATAAAACGGGCAACATTCATATCCAACCCCAGACTGCTCCTCTCTGAACGCTCCTCTGCCAAGCCCTTACCCTTGTACGCTCCGGACTCAGCAACAAGATCAACCTTCCCACCCCGGGGAGGCTTTGAACCAACACTCCGAAGCCTCTTCCTCCTCCGAGTTACATCCACCTCAAGAACCCCCCCCCCCCAAAGGCTCTATCTCCTCCAGATTCTCAAACTCATCACCGAGCTCAACATCATCTTCCTTATCCAGAGCCCTCTCCTGTTCCCCGAATTCTGGTCTGGAAACAGCATTACTTTGAGACCCTTCCTCCGGAGCAGGATTAGATCCGAAGCTTGCAATGGAAGCCTTCTTTGTCAACTTGAATGCAGTTCCCAGCCCTTTCAAAGCATCACTGTAACCAGAAGATGACATGTCCGAATTGAAGTGAGGTAAACCTGCCAAAGAAGCAACAAGTAAAATTATAAGCACAAATACATGACCACAAAACATTACAAGCAAGTAACAAGACCTAGTCCGGACAAAAACAAAAAACTTACATCCTAACCGATGCATAGTCTTATGAATCATGACGGTGTATCGGGTCAGCTGAATACCCAAACATTCATAAAAAGTGAAAACCATCCGGATTGCATCTCCCCGGAGAGTGGCTCCAGGGAACCTAGTCCGGAATTCCTCATGAGAAATATGAGGAAGATACCGCAAATCCAGACCTCTTAGCATAATCAACTCCCAATTCTAGTGCTTCAGGGAGGACTGTTGGATAACCGGCGTATAAGAAGAACCACAGCCACACTCCGAAGCCCGGAATCGAAGCTCATATAGTGGCATCTGGCTAAACCTAACCAAACTAAATATATGGTGCCACAACCTGAATGTAGGCTGTACCTTGAACTGATTGCAACAAGCAATGAACCAAGTCATCCACTTTATCCCATTGGGGGTTATCTGCATCGGAGACAACTGGCACTTATATTTACAAAGATGTTTCTGAAAGAGGTGTCAGTGCGGATTCCACCCGGAGCGCAGATGCTCCAACCACACCGGAACGAAGCCATCCGCCGGTCTATGGTAGATCCGCTCACCGGGCTCCGGTCACCTCCATTCAATCCGTGGATCCAATTGGAAGGCAACCCATATTGATGGATCTTGCGCCACATGATCTAAGGCAGCATACTCATCTTTCAGCTCATAAGGCTCCTTGGCCATAATACTACCCGCAAACCTCCTATCAAACTTTTCACGGTCATATGGCCCCGGACCAGCATTGGGTTGTCTTGCATAGTCGGACCAGATACTCCTATAATACCAACTATTTTCTATTTCCTCACTCTTGGTGATGAAATAGTTCGGTACATCCACCCACAACCCCTTCGGAGTACATGGCACCTTCCTAGGAGAAATCTTTCCTACGGTCAGCTTAGTAATTGCACTGGCACCAGATATAGATGCCTTTTTTCCCATCTCAATGCGCTCAGAACCAGAAGACGAATCCGAATCTGACGGGCCAGGGTAGCAGGAGATATAAGCCTTTGCACGAGCTTTAGTCCAGACCATAAACCTAAAACAAGTGACAGAGGTTAGTCTAAGTCCCTACAAATTTTTATCTTGCATCCTATAATGGTCCGGACTACCCTACGCTCAATTTTATTAAAGTCATATATATTCAGTTCGGAGACAAGAAATTAGTTACACAATACTCTCACCCCCCACAAAAATACTATAACCCCAGATCACAAAATTCGGACTAAAAAATACACTAAACCAATAAGCAAAACCCACATTAGTCCGCACTCAAAATACAACCAAATCAAACAAATACAACAAACAAATCCGGACTCGGCCTAAAAGTCCGAACCAATCTACAAACCCTAAAACCAGAAACACTACCCAAACGAAATCAAACGCCAAAATACAACAAAAACACATATACACACAGATATATAAACACATATAAAAGCCCAAGAACACAAGAACAATAGGCACAATCAAGATGCAGAAGCAGAAGGCAATATAGGGCATAATTGATTGAGGAAACAACAAAAATTAAAG